>NW_027510456.1:0-33802 GCF_048772815.1 Callospermophilus lateralis | reverse complement strand
GATTTAGAGTTCCAAATTCATCTATCTATATAGGAGAGAGCAGAGGGAAACCTAAATATAAAAACTGCTACTGTAGACGAACGCTTCAACCTAGAAGAACAAAATTTGGTGAGCCAACTGGGATTTGTGTACTGATCATTACCACCAAGTATCATCAAGTTTGGGTGAAAAAATATTTGCTGGTATTTCGGAAACTCGTTAATTCTTAGAAGCTTGGCAACCCCTCTCAATGAAATTGCTTTTCCACAGTCTGTGTCTAGGGCTACTTGAAGAGGAAACAAACCATAGAGACAAAACTGAGATCTCCTTTATTTTGTCAAGTTTCAAAGAGCTACTACGAACCATGTTGGTTTTCGAATTCCAAATTCATCTATCTATATAGGAGAGAGCAGATGGAAACCTAAATATAAAAACTGCTACTGTAGACGAACGCTTTAACCTAGAAGAACAAAATTTGGTGACCCAAGTGGGATTTGTGTACTGATCATTACCACCAAGTATCATCAAGATTGGGTGAAAAAATATATGCTGGTATATCGGAAACTCATTAATTCTTAGAAGCTTGGCAACCCCTCTCGATGAAAGTGCTTTTCCACAGTCTGTGCCTAGGGCTACTTGAAAAGGAAACAAACCATAGAGACAAAACTGAGAACTCCTTTATATTGTCAAGTTTCCAAGAGCTACTACGAACCATGTTGGATTTAGAGTTATAAATTCATCTATCTATATAGGAGAGAACACAGGGAAACCTAAATATAAAACTGTTACTGTAGACGAACGCTTCAACCTAGAAGAACAAAATTTGGTGAGCCAACTGGGATTTGTGTACTGATCATTACCACCAAGTATCATCAAGATTGGGTCAAAAAATATTTGCTGGTATTTCGGAAACTCGTTAATTCTTAGAAGCTTGGCAACCCCTCTCGATGAAAGTGCTTTTCCACAGTCTGTGCCTAGGGCTACTTGAAGAGGAAACAAACCATAGAGACAAAACTGAGAACTTTTTTATTTTGTCAAGTTTCAAATTGCTACTATGAACCATGTTGGATTTAGTGTTCCAAATTCATCTATCTATATAGGAGACAACAGAGGGAAACCTAAATATATAAACTGCGACTGTAGACGAACGCTTCAACCTAGAAGAACAAAATTTGCGGAGCCAAGTGGGATTTGTGTACTGATCATTACCACGAAGTATCATCAAGATTGGGTTAAAAAATATTTACTGGTATTTCGGAAACTCGTAATTTCTTGTAAGCTTGGCAACCCCTTTCAATAAAACTGCTTTTCCACAGTTTTTGATTAGGGCTACTGGAAGAGGAAACAAACCATAGAGACAAAACTGAGAAATCCTTAATTTTGTCAAGTTTCAAAGAGCTACTACGAACCATGTTGGATTTAGAGTTCCAAATTCATCTATCTAAATAGGAGAGAACAGAGGGAAACCTAAATATAAAAACGGCTACTGTAGACGAACGCTTCAACCTAGAAGAACAAAATTTGGTGAGCCAAGTGGGATTTATGTACTGATCATTACCACCAAGTATCATCGAGATTGGGTGAAAAAGTGTTTGCTCGTATTTCGGTAACTCTTTAATTCTTAGACGCTTGGCAACCCCTCTCAATGAAAGTGCTTTTCCACAGTCTGTGTCTAGGGCTACTTGAAGAGGAAACAAACCATAGAGACAAAAATGAGAACTCCTTTATTTTGTCAAGTTTCAAAGAGGAACTACGAAGCATGCTTGGATTTAGAGTTCCAAATTCATCTATTTATATAGGAGAGAGCAGAGGAAAAACTAAATATAAAAACTGCTACTGTAGACATACGCTTCAACCTAGAAGAACAAAATTTGGGGAGCCAAGTGGGATTTGTGTACTGATCATGACCACCAAGTATCATCAAGATTGGGTGAAAAAATATTTGCTGGTATATCGGAAACTCGTTAATTCTTAGAAGCTTGGCAACTCCTCTCGATGAAATTGCTTTTCACAGTCTGTGGCTAGGGCTACTTGAAAAGGAAACACACCATAGAGACAAAACTGAGAACTCCTTTATATTTTCAACTTTCCAAGAGCTACTACGAACCATGGTGGATTTAGAGTTCCAAATTCATCTATCTATATAGGAGAGAACAGAGGGAAACCTAAATATAAAAACAGCTACTGTGGACAAACGCTTCAACCTAGAAGAACAAAATTTGGTGAGCCAAGTGGAATTTGTGTACTGATCATTACCACCAAGTATCATCAAGATGGGGTGAAAAAATTTTTGGTGGTATATCGGAAACTCGTTAATTCTTAGAAGCTTGGCAACCCCTCTCGATGAAAGTGCTTTTCCACAGTCTGTGCCTAGGGCTATTGAAGAGGAAACAAACCATAGAGACAAAACTGAGAACTCCTTTATTTTGTCACGTTTCAAAGAGCTACTACGAACCATGTTGGATTAAGAGTTCCAAATTCATCTATCTACATAGGAGAGAACAGAAGGAAACCTAAATATAAAAACTGTTACTGTAGACGAACGCTTCAACCTAGAAGAACAAAATTTGGTGAGCCAAGTGGGATTTGTGTACTGATCATTACCACCACGTATCATCAAGATTGGGTGAAAAAATATTTGCTGGTATTTCGGAAACTCGTAATAAGTTGTAAGCTTGGCAACCACTTTCAATAAAAGTGCTTTTCAACAGTTTTGCTTAGGGCTACTAGAAAAAGAAAAAAACGATAGAGACAAAACTGAGAACTCCTTTATATTGTCAAGTTTCCAAGAGCTACTACGAACCATGTTGGATTTAGAGTTCCAAATTCATCTATCTATATAGGAGAGAACAGAGGAAACCTAAATATAAAACTGTTACTGTAGACGAACGCTTCAACCTAGAAGAACAAAATTTCGTGAGCCAAGTGGGATTTGTGTACTGATCATTACCACCAAGTATCATCAAGATTGGGTGAAAAAATATTTGCTGGTATTTCGCAAACTCATAATAAGTTGTAAGCTTGGCAACACATTTCAATAAAAGTACTTTTCCACAGTTTCTGCTTAGGGCTACTGGAAGGGGAAACTAACCGTAGAGACAAAACTGAGAACTCCTTTATTTTTTCAAGTTTCAAAGAGCTACTACGAACCATGTTGAATTTAGACTTCCAAATTAATCTATCTATATAGGAGAGAACAGAGGGAAACCTAAATATAAAAACTGATACTGTAGACGAGCGCTTCAACCTAGAAGAACAAAATTTGGTGAGCCAAGTGGGATTTATGTACTGATCATTACCACCAAGTTTCATCAAGATTGGGTGAAAAAATATTTGCTGGTATTTCGGAAATGCGTTAATTCTTAGAAGCTTGGCAACCCCTCTCAATGAAATTGCTTTTCCACAGTCTGTGCCTAGGGCTACTTGAAGAGGAAACAAACCATAGAGACAAAACTGAGATCTCCTTTATTTTTCAAGTTTCAAAGAGCTATTACGAACCGTGTTGGTTTTCGAGTTCCAAATTCGTCTATCTATATAGGAGAGAGCAGAGGGAAACCTAAATATAAAAACTGCTACTGTAGACGAACGCTATAACCTAGAAGAACAAAATTAGGTGAGCCAAGTGGGATTTGTGTACTGATCATTACCACCAAGTATCATCAAGATTGGGTGAAAAAATATTTGCTGGTATATCGGAAACTCGTTAATTCTTAGAAGCTTCGCAACCCCTCTCCATGAAAGTGCTTTTCCACAGTCTGTGCCTAGGGCTACTTGAAGAGGAAACAAACCATAGAGACAAAACTGAGAACTCCTTTATATTGTCAAGTTTCCATGAGCTACTACGAACCATGTTGGATTTAGAGTTCCAAATTCTTCTATGTATATAGGAGAGAACAGAGGGAAACCTAAATATAAAAACTGCTACTGTAGACGAACGCTTCAACCTAGAAGAACAAAATTTGGTGAGCCAAGTGGGATTTGTGTACTGATCATTACCACCAAGTATCATCAAGATTGGGTGAAAAAATATTTGCTGGTATTTCGGAAACTCGTAATAAGTTGTAAGCTTGGCAACCCCTTTCAATAAAAGTGCTTTTCCACAGTTTTTGCTTAGGGCTACTGGAAGAGGAAACAAACCATAGAGACAAAACTGAGAACTCCTTTATTTTGTCAAGTTTCAAATAGCTACTACGAACCATGTTGGATTTAGAGTTCCAAATTCTTCTATCTATATAGGAGATAAAAGAGGGAAACCTAAATATAAAAACTGATACTGTAGACAAACGCATCAACCTAGAAGAACAAAATTTGGTGAGCCAAGTGGGATTTGTGTACTGATCATGACCACCAAGTATCATCAAGATTGGGTGAAAAAGTGTTTCCTCGTATTACGGAAAATCATTAATTCTTAGAAGCTTGGCAACCCCTCTCAATGAAAGTGCTTTTCCAAGGTCTGTGTCTAGGGCTACTTGAAGAGGAAACAAACCATAGAGACAAAACTGAGAACTCCTTTATTTTGTCAAGGTTCAAAGAGCTACTACGAACCATGTTGGATTTAGAGTTCCAAATTCATCTATCTATATAGGAGAGAGCAGAGGGAAACCTAAATGTAAAAACTGCTACTGTAGACGAACGCTTCAACCTAGAAGAACAAAATTTGGTGAGCCAAGTGGGATTTGTGTACTGATCATTACCACCAAGTATCATCAAGATTGGGTGAAAAAATATTTGCTGGTATTTCGGAAACTTGTAATAAGTTGTAAGCTTGGCAACCCCTTTCAATAAAAGTGCTTTTCCACAGTTTTTCCTTAGGGCTACTGGAAGAGGAAACAAACCATAGAGACAAAACTGAGAACTCCTTTATTTTGTCAAGTTTCAAAGAGCTACTACGAACCATGTTGGATTTAGAGTTCCAAATTAATCTCTCTATATAGGAGAGAACAGAGGGATACCTAAATATAAAAACTGATACTGTAGACGAACGCTTCAACCTTGAAGAACAAAATTTGGTGAGCCAAGTGGGATTAGTGTACTGATCATTACCACAAAGTATCATCAAGATTGGGTGAAAAAATATTTGCTGGTATTTCGGAAACTCGTTAATTCTTAGAAGCTTGGCAACCACTCTCAATGTAATTGCTTTACCACAGTCTGTGCCTAGGGCTACTTGAAGAGGAAACAAACCGTTGAGACAAAACTGAGAACTTTTTTATTTTGTCAAGTTTCAAAGAGCTACTTTGAACCATGTTGGATTTAGAGTTCCAAATTCATCTATCTATATAGGAGAGAGCAGAGGGAAACCTAAATATAAAAACTGCTACTGTAGACGAACGATTCAACCTAGAGGAACAAAATTTGGTGAGCCAAGTGGGATTTGCGTACTGATCTTTACCACCAAGTATTATCAAGATTGGGTGAAAAAATATTTGCTGGTATTTCGGAAACTCGTTAATTCTTAGAAGCTTGGCAACCCATATCAACGAAATTTCTTTTCCACAGTCTCTGCCTAGGGCTACTTGAAGAGGAAACAAACCATAGAGACAAATCTGAGAACTCCTTTATTTTGTCAAGTTTCAAAGAGCTACTACGAACCATGTTGGATTTAGAGTTCCAAATTCATCTATCTATATAGGAGAGAGCAGAGGGAAACCTAAATATAAAAACTGCTACTGTAGACGAACGCTTCCACCTAGAAGAACAAAATTTGGTGAGCCAAGTAGGATTTGTGTACTGATCATTACCACCAAGTATCATCAAGATTGGGTGAAAAAATATTTGCTGGTATTTCGGAAACTTGTAATAAGTTGTAAGCTTGGCAACCCCATTCAATAAAAGTGCTTTTCCACAGTTTTTGCTTAGGGCTACTGGAAGAGGAAACAAACCATAGAGACAAAACTGAGAAGTCCTTTATTTTGTCAGGTTTCAATGAGCTACTACGAACCATGTTGGATTTAGAGTTCCAAATTAATCTATCTATATAGGAGAGAACAGAGGGAAACCTAAATATAAAAACTGATACTGTAGACGAACGCTTCAACCTAGAAGAACAAAATTTGGTGAGCCAAGTGGGATTAGTGTACTGATCATTACCACCAAGTATCATCAAGATTGAGTGAAAAAATATTTGCTGGTATTTCGGAAACTCGTTAATTCTTAGAAGCTTGGCAACCGCTCTCAATGAAATTGCTTTTCCACAGTCTGTGCCTAGGGCTACTTGAAGAGGAAACAAACATAGAGACAAAACTGAGAACTCCTTTATTTTGTAAAGTTTCAAAGAGCTACTACGAACCATGTTGGATTTCGAGTTCCAAATTCATCTATCTAATAGGAGAGAGAAGAGGGAAACCTAAATATAAAAACTGCTACTGTAGACGAACGCTTCAACCTAGAAGAACAAAATTTCTTGAGCCAAGTGGGATTTGTGTACTGATCATTACCACCAAATATCATCAAGATTGGGTGAAAAAATATTTGCTGGTATTTCGGAAACTCGTTAATTCTTAGAAGCTTGGCAACCCCTCTCAATGAAATTGCTTTTCCACAGTCTGTGCCTAGGGCTACTTGAAGAGGAAACAAACCATAGAGACAAAACTCAGATCTCCTTTATTTTGTCAAGTTTCAAAGAGCTACTAGGAACCATGTTGGTTTTCGAATTCCAAATTCATCTATCTATATAGGAGAGAGCAGATGGAAACCTAAATATTAGAACTGCTACTGTAGACGAACGCTTTAACCTAGAAGAACAAAATTTGGTGAGCCAAGTGGGATTTGTGTACTGATCATTACCACCAAGTATCATCAAGTTTGGGTGAAAAAATATTTGCTGGTATATCCGAAACTCGTTAATTCTTAGAAGCTTGGCAACCCCTCTCGATGAAAGTGCTTTTCCACAGTCTGTGCCTAGGGCTACTTGAAAAGGAAACAAACCATAGAGACAAAACTGAGAACTCCTTTATATTGTCAAGTTTCCAAGAGCTACTACGAACCATATTGGATTTAGAGTTCCAAATTCATCTATCTATATAGGAGAGAACAGAGTGAAACCTAAATATAAAAACTGCTACTGTAGACGAAAGCTTCAACCTAGAAGAACAAAATTTGGTGAGCCAAGTGGGAATTGTGTACTGATCATTACCACCAAGTATCATCGAGATTGGGTGAAAAAATATTTGCTGGTATTTCGGAAACTCGATAATTCTTAGAAGCTTGGCAACCAATCTCAATGAAATTGCTTTTCCACAGTCTTTGCCTAGGGCTACTTGAAGAGGAAACATACATAGAGATAAAACTGAGAACTCCTTTATTTTGTCAAGTTTCCAAGAGCTACTACGAACCATGTTGGATTTAGAGTTCCAAATTCATCTATCTATATAGGAGAGAGCAGAGGGAAACCTAAATATAAAAACTGCTACTGTAGACGAACGCTTCAACCTAGAAGAACAATATTTGCGGAGCCAAGTGGGATTTGTGTACTGATCATTACCACCACGTATCATCAAGATTGGGTGAAAAAATATTTACTGGTATTTCGGAAACTCGTAATTTCTTGTAAGCTTGGCAACCCCTTTCAATAAAACTTCTTTTCCACAGTTTTTGATTAGGGCTACTGGAAGAGGAAGCAAACCATAGAGACAAAACTGAGAACTCCTTTATTTTGTCATGTTTCAAATAGCTACTACGAACCATGTTGGATTTAGAGTTCCAAATTCATCTATCTATATAAGAGATAAAAGAGGGAAACCTAAATATAAAAACTGATACTGTAGAAGAACGCATCAACCTAGAAGAAAAAACTTGGTGAGCCAAGTGGATTTGTGTACTGATCATTACCACCAAGTATCATCAAGATTGGGTGAAAAAATATTTGCTGGTATTTCGGAAACTCGTTAATTCTTAGAAGCTTGGCAACCCCTCTCAATGAAATTGCTTTTCCACAGTCTGTGCCTAGGGCTACTTGAAGAGGAAACAAACGTAGAGACAAAACTGAGAACTCCTTTATTTTATCAAGGTTCAAAGAGCTACTACGAACCATGTTGGATTTAGAGTTCTAAATTCATCTATCTATATAGGAGAGAGCAGAGGGAAACTAAATATAAAAACTGCTACTGTAGACGAACGCTTCAACCTAGAAGAACAAAATTTGGTGAGCCAACTGGGATTTGTGTACTGATCATTACCACGAAATATCATCAAGTTTGGGTGAAAAAATATTTGCTGGTATTTCGGAAACTCGTTAATTCTTAGAAGCTTGGCAACCCCTCTCAATGAAATTGCTTTTCCACAGTCTGTGCCTAGGGCTACTTGAAGAGGAAACAAACCATAGAGACAAAACTGAGATCTCCTTTATTTTGTCAAGTTTCAAAGAGCTACTAGGAACCATGTTGGTTTTCGAATTCCAAATTCATCTATCTATATAGGAGAGAGCAGATGGAAACCTAAATATTAGAACTGCTACTGTAGACGAACGCTTCAACCTAGAGGAACAAAATTTGGTGAGCCAAGTAGGATTTGTGTACTGATCATTACCACCAAGTATCATCAAGTTTGGGTGAAAAAATATTTGCTGGTATATCCGAAACTCGTTAATTCTTAGAAGCTTGGCAACCCCTCTCGATGAAAGTGCTTTTCCACAGTCTGTGCCTAGGGCTACTTGAAAAGGAAACAAACCATAGAGACAAAACTGAGAACTCCTTTATATTGTCAAGTTTCCAAGAGCTACTACGAACCATGTTGGATTTAGAGTTCCAAATTCTTCTATGTATATAGGAGAGAACAGGGGGAAACCTAAATATAAAAACTGCTACTGTAGACGAACGCTTCAACGTAGAAGAACAAAATTTGGTGAGCCAAGTGGGATTTGTGTACTGATCATTACCACCAAGTATCATCAAGATTGGGTGAAAAAATATTTGCTGGTATTTCGAAAACTCGTAATAAGTTGTAAGCTTGGCAACCCCTTTCAATAAAAGTGCTTTTCCACAGTTTTTGCTTAGGGCTACTGGAAGAGGAAACAAACCATAGAGACAAAACTGAGAACTCCTTTATTTTGTCAAGTTTCAAATAGCTACTATGAACCATGTTGGATTTAGAGTTCCAAATTCATCTATCTATATAGGAGAGAGCAGAGGGAAACCTAAATGTAAAAACTGCTACTGTAGACGAACGCTTCAACCTAGAAGAACAAAATTTGGTGAGCCAGGTGGGATTTGTGTACTGATCATTACCACCAAGTATCATCAAGATTGGGTGAAAAACTATTTGCTGGTATTTCGGAAACTTGTAATAAGTTGTAAGCTTGGCAACCCCTTTCAATAAAGGTGCTTTTCCACAGTTTTTGCTTAGGGCTACTGGAAGAGGAAACAAACCATAGAGACAAAACTGAGAACTCCTTTATTTTGTCAAGTTTCAAAGAGCTACTACGAACCATGATGGATTTAGAGTTCCAAATTAATCTATCTATATAGGAGAGAACAGAGGGAAACCTAAATATAAAAACTGTTACTGTAGACGAACGCTTCAACCTTGAAGAACAAAATTTGGTGAGCCAAGTGGGATTAGTGTACTGATCATTACCACCAAGTATCATCAAGATTGGGTGAAAAAATATTTGCTGGTATTTCGGAAACTCGTTAATTCTTAGAAGCTTGGCAACCACTCTCAATGAAATTGCTTTACCACAGTCTGTGCCTAGGGCTACTTGAAGAGGAAACAAACCGTTGAGACAAAACTGAGAACTTTTTTATTTTGTCAAGTTTCAAAGAGCTACTATGAACCATGTTGGATTTAGAGTTCCAAATTCATCTATCTATGTAGGAGAGAGCAGAGGGAAATCTAAATATATAAACTGCTACTGCAGACGAACGATTCAACCTAGAGGAACAAAATTTGGTGAGCCAAGTGGGATTTGCGTACTGATCTTTACCACCAAGTATTATCAAGATTGGGTGAAAAAATATTTGCTGGTATTTCGGAAACTCGTTAATTCTTAGAAGCTTGGCAACCCCTATCAACGAAATTTCTTTTCCACAGTCTCTGCCTAGGGCTACTTGAAGAGGAAACAAACCATAGAGACAAAACTGAGAACTCCTTTATTTTGTCAAGTTTCAAAGAGCTACTACGAACCATGTTGGATTTAGAGTTCCAAATTCTTCTATGTATATAGGAGAGAACAGGGGGAAACCTAAATATAAAAACTGCTACTGTAGACGAACGCTTCAACGTAGAAGAACAAAATTTGGTGAGCCAAGTGGGATTTGTGTACTGATCATTACCACCAAGTATCATCAAGATTGGGTGAAAAAATATTTGCTGGTATTTCGAAAACTCGTAATAAGTTGTAAGCTTGGCAACCCCTTTCAATAAAAGTGCTTTTCCACAGTTTTTGCTTAGGGCTACTGGAAGAGGAAACAAACCATAGAGACAAAACTGAGAACTCCTTTATTTTGTCAAGTTTCAAATAGCTACTATGAACCATGTTGGATTTAGAGTTCCAAATTCATCTATCTATATAGGAGAGAGCAGAGGGAAACCTAAATGTAAAAACTGCTACTGTAGACGAACGCTTCAACCTAGAAGAACAAAATTTGGTGAGCCAGGTGGGATTTGTGTACTGATCATTACCACCAAGTATCATCAAGATTGGGTGAAAAACTATTTGCTGGTATTTCGGAAACTTGTAATAAGTTGTAAGCTTGGCAACCCCTTTCAATAAAGGTGCTTTTCCACAGTTTTTGCTTAGGGCTACTGGAAGAGGAAACAAACCATAGAGACAAAACTGAGAACTCCTTTATTTTGTCAAGTTTCAAAGAGCTACTACGAACCATGATGGATTTAGAGTTCCAAATTAATCTATCTATATAGGAGAGAACAGAGGGAAACCTAAATATAAAAACTGTTACTGTAGACGAACGCTTCAACCTTGAAGAACAAAATTTGGTGAGCCAAGTGGGATTAGTGTACTGATCATTACCACCAAGTATCATCAAGATTGGGTGAAAAAATATTTGCTGGTATTTCGGAAACTCGTTAATTCTTAGAAGCTTGGCAACCACTCTCAATGAAATTGCTTTACCACAGTCTGTGCCTAGGGCTACTTGAAGAGGAAACAAACCGTTGAGACAAAACTGAGAACTTTTTTATTTTGTCAAGTTTCAAAGAGCTACTATGAACCATGTTGGATTTAGAGTTCCAAATTCATCTATCTATGTAGGAGAGAGCAGAGGGAAATCTAAATATATAAACTGCTACTGCAGACGAACGATTCAACCTAGAGGAACAAAATTTGGTGAGCCAAGTGGGATTTGCGTACTGATCTTTACCACCAAGTATTATCAAGATTGGGTGAAAAAATATTTGCTGGTATTTCGGAAACTCGTTAATTCTTAGAAGCTTGGCAACCCCTATCAACGAAATTTCTTTTCCACAGTCTCTGCCTAGGGCTACTTGAAGAGGAAACAAACCATAGAGACAAAACTGAGAACTCCTTTATTTTGTCAAGTTTCAAAGAGCTACTACGAACCATGTTGGATTTAGAGTTCCAAATTCATCTATCTATATAGGAGAGAGCAGAGGGAAACCTAAATATAAAAACTGCTACTGTAGACGAACGCTTCCACCTAGAAGAACAAAATTTGGTGAGCCAAGTAGGATTTGTGTACTGATCATTACCACCAAGTATCATCAAGATTGGGTGAAAAAATATTTGATGGTATTTCGGAAACTTGTAATAAGTTGTAAGCTTGACAACCCCATTCAATAAAAGTGCTTTTCCACAGTTTTTGCTTAGGGCTACTGGAAGAGGAAACAAACCATAGAAACAAAACTGAGAACTCCTTTATTTTGTCAAGTTTCAATGAGCTACTACGAACCATGTTGGATTTAGAGTTCCAAATTAATCTATCTATATAGGAGAGAACAGAGGGAAACCTAAATATAAAAACTGATACTGTAGACGAACGCTTCAACGTAGAAGAACAAAATTTGGTGAGCCAAGTGGGATTAGTGTACTGATCATTACCACCAAGAATCATCAAGTTTGGGTGAAAAAATATTTGCTGGTATTTCGGAAACTCGTTAATTCTTAGAAGCTTGGCAACCCCTCTCAATGAAATTGCTTTTCCACAGTCTGTGCCTAGGGCTACTTGAAGAGGAAACAAACCATAGAGACAAAACTCAGATCTCCTTTATTTTGTCAAGTTTCAAAGAGCTACTAGGAACCATGTTGGTTTTCGAATTCCAAATTCATCTATCTATATAGGAGAGAGCAGATGGAAACCTAAATATTAGAACTGCTACTGTAGACGAACGCTTTAACCTAGAAGAACAAAATTTGGTGAGCCAAGTGGGATTTGTATACTGATCATTACCACCAAGTATCATCAAGTTTGGGTGAAAAAATATTTGCTGGTATATCCGAAACTCGTTAATTCTTAGAAGCTTGGCAACCCCTCTCGATGAAAGTGCTTTTCCACAGTCTGTGCCTAGGGCTACTTGAAAAGGAAACAAACCATAGAGACAAAACTGAGAACTCCTTTATATTGTCAAGTTTCCAAGAGCTACTACGAACCATGTTGGATTTAGAGTTCCAAATTCATCTATCTATATAGGAGAGAACAGAGGGAAACCTAAATATAAAATCTGCTACTGTAGACGAACGCTTCAACCTAGAAGAACAAAATTTGTTGAGCCAAGTGGGATTTGTGTACTGATCATTACCACCAAGTATCATCAAGATTGGGTGAAAAAATATTTGCTGGTATTTCGGAAACTCGATAATTCTTAGAAGCTTGGCAACCCCTCTCAATGAAATTGCTTTTCCACAGTATTTGCCTAGGGCTACTTGAAGAGGAAACATACATAGAGATAAAACTGAGAACTCCTTTATTTTGTCAAGTTGCCAAGAGCTACTACGAACCATGTTGGATTTAGAGTTCCAAATTCATCTATCTATATAGGAGAGAGCAGAGGGAAACCTAAATATAAAAACTGCTACTGTAGACGAACGCTTCAACCTAGAAGAACAAAATTTGGTGAGACAAGTGGGATTTGTGTACTGATCATTACCACCAAGTATCATCAAGATTGGGTGAAAAAATATTTGCTGGTATTTCGGAAACTAGATAATTCTTAGAAGCTTGGCAACCCCTCTCAATGAAATTGCTTTTCCACAGTCTTTGCCTAGGGCTACTTGAAGAGGAAACATACATAGAGATAAAACTGAGAACTCCTTTATTTTGTCAAGTTTCCAAGAGCTACTACGAACCATGTTGGATTTAGAGTTCCAAATTCATCTATCTATATAGGAGAGAGCAGAGGGAAACCTAAATATAAAAACTGCTACTGTAGACGAACGCTTCAACCTAGAAGAACAAAATTTGGTGAGCCAAGTGGGATTTGTGTACTGATCATTACCACCAAATATCATCAAGATTGGGTGAAAAAATATTTGCTGGTATTTCGGAAACTCGTTAATTCTTAGAAGATTGGCAACCCCTCTCGATGAAATTGCTTTTCCACAGTCTGTGCCTAGGGGTACTTGAAAAGGAAACAAACATAGAGACAAAACCTAGAACTCCTTTATTTTGTCAAGTTTCCAAGAGCTACTACGAACCATGTTGGATTTAGAGTTCCAAATTCATCTATCTAAATAGGAGACAACAGAGGGAAACCTAAATATATAAATTGCTACTGTAGACGAACGCTTCAACCTAGAAGAACAAAATTTGCGGAGCCAAGTGGGATTTGTGTACTGATCATTACCACCACGTATCATCAAGATTGGGTGAAAAAATATTTACTGGTATTTCGGAAAATCGTAATTTCTTGTAAGCTTGGCAACCCCTTTCAATAAAACTTCTTTTCCACAGTTTTTGATTAGGGCTACTGGAAGAGGAAGCAAACCATAGAGACAAAACTGAGAACTCCTTTATTTTGTCAAGTTTCAAATAGCTACTACGAACCATGTTGGATTTAGAGTTCCAAATTCATCTATCTATATAGGAGATAAAAGAGGGAAACCTAAATATAAAAAATGATACTGTAGAAGAACGCATCAACCTAGAAGAAAAAAACTTGGTGAGCCAAGTGGGATTTGTGTACTGATCATTACCACCAAGTATCATCAAGATTGGGTGAAAAAATATTTGCTGGTATTTCGGAAACTCGTTAATTCTTAGAAGCTTGGCAACCCCTCTCAATGAAATTGCTTTTCCACAGTCTGTGCCTAGGGCTACTTGAAGAGGAAACAAACATAGAGACAAAACTGAGAACTCCTTTATTTTATCAAGGTTCCAAGAGCTACTACGAACCATGTTGGATTTAGAGTTCTAAATTCATCTATCTATATAGGAGAGAGCAGAGGGAAACCTAAATATAAAAACTGCTACTGTAGACCAACGCTTCAACCTAGAAGAACAAAATTTGGTGAGCCAACTGGGATTTGTGTACTGATCATTACCACCAAGTATCATCAAGTTTGGGTGAAAAAATATTTGCTGGTATTTCGGAAACTCGTTAATTCTTAGAAGCTTGGCAACCCCTCTCAATGAAATTGCTTTTCCACAGTCTGTGCCTAGGGCTACTTGAAGAGGAAACAAACCATAGAGACAAAACTGAGATCTCCTTTATTTTGTCAAGTTTCAAAGAGCTACTAGGAACCATGTTGGTTTTCGAATTCCAAATTCATCTATCTATATAGGAGAGAGCAGATGGAAACCTAAATATTAGAACTGCTACTGTAGACGAACGCTTTAACCTAGAAGAACAAAATTTGGTGAGCCAAGTGGGATTTGTGTACTGATCATTACCACCAAGTATCATCAAGTTTGGGTGAAAAAATATTTGCTGGTATATCCGAAACTCGTTAATTCTTAGAAGCTTGGCAACCCCTCTCGATGAAAGTGCTTTTCCACAGTCTGTGCCTAGGGCTACTTGAAAAGGAAACAAACCATAGAGACAAAACTGAGAACTCCTTTATATTGTCAAGTTTCCAAGAGCTACTACGAACCATGTTGGATTTAGAGTTCCAAATTCATCTATCTATATAGGAGAGAACAGAGGGAAACCTAAATATAAAAACTGCTACTGTAGACGAACGCTTCAACCTAGAAGAACAAAATTTGGTGAGCCAAGTGCGATTTGTGTACTGATCATTACCACCAAGTATCATCAAGATTGGGTGAAAAAATATTTGCTGGTATTTCGGAAACTCGATAATTCTTAGAAGCTTGGCAACCCCTCTCAATGAAATTGCTTTTCCACAGTATTTGCCTAGGGCTACTTGAAGAGGAAACATACATAGAGATAAAACTGAGAACTCCTTTATTTTGTCAAGTTGCCAAGAGCTACTACGAACCATGTTGGATTTAGAGTTCCAAATTCATCTATCTATATAGGAGAGAGCAGAGGGAAACCTAAATATAAAAACTGCTACTGTAGACGAACGCTTCAACCTAGAAGAACAAAATTTGGTGAGCCAAGTGGGATTTGTGTACTGATCATTACCACCAAATATCATCAAGATTGGGTGAAAAAATATTTGCTGGTATTTCGGAAACTCGTTAATTCTTAGAAGATTGGCAACCCCTCTCGATGAAATTGCTTTTCCACAGTCTGTGCCTAGGGGTACTTGAAAAGGAAACAAACATAGAGACAAAACCTAGAACTCCTTTATTTTGTCAAGTTTCCAAGAGCTACTACGAACCATGTTGGATTTAGAGTTCCAAATTCATCTATCTAAATAGGAGACAACAGAGGGAAACCTAAATATATAAATTGCTACTGTAGACGAACGCTTCAACCTAGAAGAACAAAATTTGCGGAGCCAAGTGGGATTTGTGTACTTATCATTACCACCACGTATCATCAAGATTGGGTGAAAAAATATTTACTGGTATTTCGGAAAATCGTAATTTCTTGTAAGCTTGGCAACCCCTTTCAATAAAACTTCTTTTCCACAGTTTTTGATTAGGGCTACTGGAAGAGGAAGCAAACCATAGAGACAAAACTGAGAACTCCTTTATTTTGTCAAGTTTCAAATAGCTACTACGAACCATGTTGGATTTAGAGTTCCAAATTCATCTATCTATATAGGAGATAAAAGAGGGAAACCTAAATATAAAAAATGATACTGTAGAAGAACGCATCAACCTAGAAGAAAAAAACTTGGTGAGCCAAGTGGGATTTGTGTACTGATCATTACCACCAAGTATCATCAAGATTGGGTGAAAAAGTGTTTGCTCGCATTTCGGAAACTCATTAATTCTTAGAAGCTTGGCAACCCCTCTCAATGACAGTGCTTTTCCACAGTCTGTGTCTAGGGCTACTTGAAGAGGAAACAAACCATAGAGACAAAACTGAGAACTCCTTTATTTTATCAAGGTTCCAAGAGCTACTACGAACCATGTTGGATTTAGAGTTCTAAATTCATCTATCTATATAGGAGAGAGCAGAGGGAAACCTAAATATAAAAACTGCTACTGTAGACGAACGCTTCAACCTAGAAGAACAAAATTTGGTGAGCCAACTGGGATTTGTGTACTGATCATTACCACCAAGTATCATCAAGTTTGGGTGAAAAAATATTTGCTGGTATTTCGGAAACTCGTTAATTCTTAGAAGCTTGGCAACCCCTCTCAATGAAATTGCTTTTCCACAGTCTGTGCCTAGGGCTACTTGAAGAGGAAACAAACCATAGAGACAAAACTGAGATCTCCTTTATTTTGTCAAGTTTCAAAGAGCTACTAGGAACCATGTTGGTTTTCGAATTCCAAATTCATCTATCTATATAGGAGAGAGCAGATGGAAACCTAAATATTAGAACTGCTACTGTAGACGAACGCTTTAACCTAGAAGAACAAAATTTGGTGAGCCAAGTGGGATTTGTGTACTGATCATTACCACCAAGTATCATCAAGTTTGGGTGAAAAAATATTTGCTGGTATATCCGAAACTCGTTAATTCTTAGAAGCTTGGCAACCCCTCTCGATGAAAGTGCTTTTCCACAGTCTGTGCCTAGGGCTACTTGAAAAGGAAACAAACCATAGAGACAAAACTGAGAACTCTTTTATATTGTCAAGTTTCCAAGAGCTACTACGAACCATGTTGGATTTAGAGTTCCAAATTCATCTATCTATATAGGAGAGAACAGAGGGAAACCTAAATATAAAAACTGCTACTGTAGACGAACGCTTCAACCTAGAAGAACAAAATTTGGTGAGCCAAGTGGGATTTGTGTACTGATCATTACCACCAAGTATCATCAAGATTGGGTGAAAAAATATTTGCTGGTATTTCGGAAACTCGATAATTCTTAGAAGCTTGGCAACCCCTCTCAATGAAATTGCTTTTCCACAGTATTTGCCTAGGGCTACTTGAAGAGGAAACATACATAGAGATAAAACTGAGAACTCCTTTATTTTGTCAAGTTGCCAAGAGCTACTACGAACCATGTTGGATTTAGAGTTCCAAATTCATCTATCTATATAGGAGAGAGCAGAGGGAAACCTAAATATAGAAAATGCTACTGTAGACGAACGCTTCAACCTAGAAGAACAAAATTTGGTGAGACAAGTGGGATTTGTGTACTGATCATTACCACCAAGTATCATCAAGATTGGGTGAAAAAATATTTGCTGGTATTTCGGAAACTAGATAATTCTTAGAAGCTTGGCAACCCCTCTCAATGAAATTGCTTTTCCACAGTCTTTGCCTAGGGCTACTTGAAGAGGAAACATACATAGAGATAAAACTGAGAACTCCTTTGTTTTGTCAAGTTTCCAAGAGCTACTACGAACCATGTTGGATTTAGAGTTCCAAATTCATCTATCTATATAGGAGAGAGCAGAGGGAAACCTAAATATAAAAACTGCTACTGTAGACGAACGCTTCAACCTAGAAGAACAAAATTTGGTGAGCCAAGTGGGATTTGTGTACTGATCATTACCACCAAATATCATCAAGATTGGGTGAAAAAATATTTGCTGGTATTTCGGAAACTCGTTAATTCTTAGAAGATTGGCAACCCCTCTCGATGAAATTGCTTTTCCACAGTCTGTGCCTAGGGGTACTTGAAAAGGAAACAAACATAGAGACAAAACCTAGAACTCCTTTATTTTGTCAAGTTTCCAAGAGCTACTACGAACCATGTTGGATTTAGAGTTCCAAATTCATCTATCTAAATAGGAGACAACAGAGGGAAACCTAAATATATAAATTGCTACTGTAGACGAACGCTTCAACCTAGAAGAACAAAATTTGCGGAGCCAAGTGGGATTTGTGTACTTATCATTACCACCACGTATCATCAAGATTGGGTGAAAAAATATTTACTGGTATTTCGGAAAATCGTAATTTCTTGTAAGCTTGGCAACCCCTTTCAATAAAACTTCTTTTCCACAGTTTTTGATTAGGGCTACTGGAAGAGGAAGCAAACCATAGAGACAAAACTGAGAACTCCTTTATTTTGTCAAGTTTCAAATAGCTACTACGAACCATGTTGGATTTAGAGTTCCAAATTCATCTATCTGTATAGGAGATAAAAGAGGGAAACCTAAATATAAAAAATGATACTGAAGAAGAACGCATCAACCTAGAAGAAAAAAACTTGGTGAGCCAAGTGGGATTTGTGTACTGATCATTACCACCAAGTATCATCAAGATTGGGTGAAAAAATATTTGCTGGTATTTCGGAAACTCGTTAATTCTTAGAAGCTTGGCAACCCCTCTCAATGAAATTGCTTTTCCACAGTCTGTGCCTAGGGCTACTTGAAGAGGAAACAAACATAGAGACAAAACTGAGAACTCCTTTATTTTATCAAGGTTCCAAGAGCTACTACGAACCATGTTGGATTTAGAGTTCTAAATTCATCTATCTATATAGGAGAGAGCAGAGGGAAACCTAAATATAAAAACTGCTACTGTAGACGAACGCTTCAACCTAGAAGAACAAAATTTGGTGAGCCAACTGGGATTTGTGTACTGATCATTACCACCAAGTATCATCAAGTTTGGGTGAAAAAATATTTGCTGGTATTTCGGAAACTCGTTAATTCTTAGAAGCTTGGCAACCCCTCTCAATGAAATTGCTTTTCCACAGTCTGTGCCTAGGGCTACTTGAAGAGGAAACAAACCATAGAGACAAAACTGAGATCTCCTTTATTTTGTCAAGTTTCAAAGAGCTACTAGGAACCATGTTGGTTTTCGAATTCCAAATTCATCTATCTATATAGGAGAGAGCAGATGGAAACCTAAATATTAGAACTGCTACTGTAGACGAACGCTTTAACCTAGAAGAACAAAATTTGGTGAGCCAAGTGGGATTTGTGTACTGATCATTACCACCAAGTATCATCAAGTTTGGGTGAAAAAATATTTGCTGGTATATCCGAAACTCGTTAATTCTTAGAAGCTTGGCAACCCCTCTCGATGAAAGTGCTTTTCCACAGTCTGTGCCTAGGGCTACTTGAAAAGGAAACAAACCATAGAGACAAAACTGAGAACTCCTTTATATTGTCAAGTTTCCAAGAGCTACTACGACCCATGTTGGA
Organism: Callospermophilus lateralis; assembly: GCF_048772815.1. Classification (NCBI taxonomy): domain Eukaryota; kingdom Metazoa; phylum Chordata; class Mammalia; order Rodentia; family Sciuridae; genus Callospermophilus; species Callospermophilus lateralis. The sequence goes on along the minus strand of NW_027510456.1, from coordinate 14,279 downwards.
TTTAGAGTTCCAAATTCATCTATCTATATAGGAGAGAACAGAGGGAAACCTAAATATAAAAACTGCTACTGTAGACGAACGCTTCAACCTAGAACAACAAAATTTGGTGAGCCAAGTGGGATTTGTGTACTGATCATTACCACCAAGTATCATCAAGATTGGGTGAAAAAATATTTGCTGGTATTTCGGAAACTCGATAATTCTTAGAAGCTTGGCAACCCCTCTCAATGAAATTGCTTTTCCACAGTCTTTGCCTAGGGCTACTTGAAGAGGAAACATACATAGAGATAAAACTGAGAACTCCTTTATTTTGTCAAGTTTCCAAGAGCTACTACGAACCATGTTGGATTTAGAGGTCCAAATTCATCTATCTATGTAGGAGAGAGCAGAGGGAAACCTAAATATAAAAACTGCTACTGTAGACGAACGCTTCAACCTAGAAGAACAAAATTTGGTGAGCCAAGTGGGATTTGTGTACTGATCATTACCACCAAGTATCATCAAGATTGGGTGAAAAAATATTTGCTGGTATTTCGGAAACTTGTAATAAGTTGTAAGCTTGGCAACCCCTTTCAATAAAAGTTCTTTTCCACAGTTTTTGCTTAGGGCTACTGGAAGAGAAAACAAACCATAGAGACAAAACTGAGAACTCCTTTATTTTGTCAAGTTTCAAAGAGCTACTACGAACCATGTTGGATTTAGAGTTACAAATAAATCTATCTATATAGGAGAGAAAAGAGGGAAACCTAAATATAAAAACTGATACTGTAGACGAACGCTTCAACCTAGAAGAACAAAATTTGGTGAGCCAAGTGGGATTTATGTACTGATCATTACCACCAAGTATCATCAAGATTGGGTGAAAAAGTGTTTGCTCGCATTTCGGAAACTCATTAATTCTTAGAAGCTTGGCAACCCCGCTCAATGACAGTGCTTTTCCACAGTCTGTGTCTAGGGCTACTTGAAGAGGAAACAAACCATAGAGACAAAACTGAGAACTCCTTTATTTTGTCAATTTTCAGAGAGCTACTACGAACCATGTTGGATTTAGAGTTCCAAATTCATCTATCTATATAGGATAGAGCAGAGGGAAACCTAAATATAAAAACTGCTACTGTAGACGAACGCTTCAACCTAGAAGAACAAAATTTGGTGAGCCAAGTGGGATTTGTGTACTGATCATTACCACCAAGTATCATCAAGATTGGGTGAAAAAATATTTGCTGGAATTTCGGAAACTTGTAATAAGTTGTAAGCTTGGCAACCCCTTTCAATAAAAGTTCTTTTCCACAGTTTTTGCTTAGGGCTACTGGAAGAGAAAACAAACCATAGAGACAAAACTGAGAACTCCTTTATTTTGTCAAGTTTCAAAGAGCTACTACGAACCATGTTGGATTTAGAGTTACAAATAAATCTATCTATATAGGAGAGAAAAGAGGGAAACCTAAATATAAAAACTGATACTGTAGACGAACGCTTCAACCTAGAAGAACAAAATTTGGTGAGCCAAGTGGGATTTATGTACTGATCATTACCACCAAGTATCATCAAGATTGGGTGAAAAAGTGTTTGCTCGCATTTCGGAAACTCATTAATTCTTAGAAGCTTGGCAAACCCTCTCAATGACAGTGCTTTTCCACAGTCTGTGTCTAGGGCTACTTGAAGAGGAAACAAACCATAGAGACAAAACTGAGAACTCCTTCATTTTGTCAATTTTCAAAGAGCTACTACGAACCATGTTGGATTTAGAGTTCCAAATTCATCTATCTATATAGGAGAGAGCAGAGGGAAACCTAAATATAAAAACTGCTACTGTAGACGAACGCTTCAACCTAGAAGAACAAAATTTGGTGAGCCAAGTGGGATTTGTGTACTGATCATTACCACCAAGTATCATCAAGATTGGGTGAAAAAATATTTGCTGGAATTTCGGAAACTTGTAATAAGTTGTAAGCTTGGCAACCCCTTTCAATAAAAGTTCTTTTCCACAGTTTTTGCTTAGGGCTACTGGAAGAGAAAACAAACCATAGAGACAAAACTGAGAACTCCTTTATTTTGTCAAGTTTCAAAGAGCTACTACGAACCATGTTGGATTTAGAGTTACAAATAAATCTATCTATATAGGAGAGAAAAGAGGGAAACCTAAATATAAAAACTGATACTGTAGACGAACGCTTCAACCTAGAAGAACAAAATTTGGTGAGCCAAGTGGGATTTATGTACTGATCATTACCACCAAGTATCATCAAGATTGGGTGAAAAAGTGTTTGCTCGCATTTCGGAAACTCATTAATTCTTAGAAGCTTGGCAACCCCTCTCAATGACAGTGCTTTTCCACAGTCTGTGTCTAGGGCTACTTGAAGAGGAAACAAACCATAGAGACAAAACTGAGAACTCCTTTATTTTGTCAATTTTCAAAGAGCTACTACAAACCATGTTGGATTTAGAGTTCCAAATTCATCTATCTATATAGGAGAGAGCAGAGGGAAACCTAAATATAAAAACTGCTACTGTAGACGAACGCTTTAACCTAGAAGAACAAAATTTGGTGAGCCAAGTGGGATTTGTGTACTGATCATTACCACCAAGTATCATCAAGTTTGGGTGAAAAAATATTTGCTGGTATATCCGAAACTCGTTAATTCTTAGAAGCTTGGCAACCCCTCTCGATGAAAGTGCTTTTCCACAGTCTGTGCCTAGGGCTACTTGAAAAGGAAACAAACCATAGAGACAAAACTGAGAACTCCTTTATATTGTCAAGTTTCCAAGAGCTACTACGACCCATGTTGGATTTAGAGTTCCAAATTCATCTATCTATATAGGAGAGAACAGAGGGAAACCTAAATATAAAAACTGCTACTGTAGACGAACGCTTCAACCTAGAACAACAAAATTTGGTGAGCCAAGTGGGATTTGTGTACTGATCATTACCACCAAGTATCATCAAGATTGGGTGAAAAAATATTTGCTGGTATTTCGGAAACTCGATAATTCTTAGAAGCTTGGCAACCCCTCTCAATGAAATTGCTTTTCCACAGTCTTTGCCTAGGGCTACTTGAAGAGGAAACATACATAGAGATAAAACTGAGAACTCCTTTATTTTGTCAAGTTTCCAAGAGCTACTACGAACCATGTTGGATTTAGAGGTCCAAATTCATCTATCTATGTAGGAGAGAGCAGAGGGAAACCTAAATATAAAAACTGCTACTGTAGACGAACGCTTCAACCTAGAAGAACAAAATTTGGTGAGCCAAGTGGGATTTGTGTACTGATCATTACCACCAAGTATCATCAAGATTGGGTGAAAAAATATTTGCTGGTATTTCGGAAACTTGTAATACGTTGTAAGCTTGGCAACCCCTTTCAATAAAAGTTCTTTTCCACAGTTTTTGCTTAGGGCTACTGGAAGAGAAAACAAACCATAGAGACAAAACTGAACTCCTTTATTTTGTCAAGTTTCAAAGAGCTACTACGAACCATGTTGGATTTAGAGTTACAAATAAATCTATCTATATAGGAGAGAAAAGAGGGAAACATAAATATAAAAACTGATACTGTAGACGAACGCTTCAACCTAGAAGAACAAAATTTGGTGAGCCAAGTGGGATTTATGTACTGATCATTACCACCAAGTATCATCAAGATTGGGTGAAAAAGTGTTTGCTCGCATTTCGGAAACTCATTAATTCTTAGAAGCTTGGCAAACCCTCTCAATGACAGTGCTTTTCCACAGTCTGTGTCTAGGGCTACTTGAAGAGGAAACAAACCATAGAGACAAAACTGAGAACTCCTTCATTTTGTCAATTTTCAAAGAGCTACTACGAACCATGTTGGATTTAGAGTTCCAAATTCATCTATCTATATAGGAGAGAGCAGAGGGAAACCTAAATATAAAAACTGCTACTGTAGACGAACGCTTCAACCTAGAAGAACAAAATTTGGTGAGCCAAGTGGGATTTGTGTACTGATCATTACCACCAAGTATCATCAAGATTGGGTGAAAAAATATTTGCTGGAATTTCGGAAACTTGTAATAAGTTGTAAGCTTGGCAACCCCTTTCAATAAAAGTTCTTTTCCACAGTTTTTGCTTAGGGCTACTGGAAGAGAAAACAAACCATAGAGACAAAACTGAGAACTCCTTTATTTTGTCAAGTTTCAAAGAGCTACTACGAACCATGTTGGATTTAGAGTTACAAATAAATCTATCTATATAGGAGAGAAAAGAGGGAAACCTAAATATAAAAACTGATACTGTAGACGAACGCTTCAACCTAGAAGAACAAAATTTGGTGAGCCAAGTGGGATTTATGTACTGATCATTACCACCAAGTATCATCAAGATTGGGTGAAAAAGTGTTTGCTCGCATTTCGGAAACTCATTAATTCTTAGAAGCTTGGCAACCCCTCTCAATGACAGTGCTTTTCCACAGTCTGTGTCTAGGGCTACTTGAAGAGGAAACAAACCATAGAGACAAAACTGAGAACTCCTTTATTTTGTCAATTTTCAAAGAGCTACTACAAACCATGTTGGATTTAGAGTTCCAAATTCATCTATCTATATAGGAGAGAGCAGAGGGAAACCTAAATATAAAAACTGCTACTGTAGACGAACGCTTTAACCTAGAAGAACAAAATTTGGTGAGCCAAGTGGGATTTGTGTACTGATCATTACCACCAAGTATCATCAAGTTTGGGTGAAAAAATATTTGCTGGTATATCCGAAACTCGTTAATTCTTAGAAGCTTGGCAACCCCTCTCGATGAAAGTGCTTTTCCACAGTCTGTGCCTAGGGCTACTTGAAAAGGAAACAAACCATAGAGACAAAACTGAGAACTCCTTTATATTGTCAAGTTTCCAAGAGCTACTACGACCCATGTTGGATTTAGAGTTCCAAATTCATCTATCTATATAGGAGAGAACAGAGGGAAACCTAAATATAAAAACTGCTACTGTAGACGAACGCTTCAACCTAGAACAACAAAATTTGGTGAGCCAAGTGGGATTTGTGTACTGATCATTACCACCAAGTATCATCAAGATTGGGTGAAAAAATATTTGCTGGTATTTCGGAAACTCGATAATTCTTAGAAGCTTGGCAACCCCTCTCAATGAAATTGCTTTTCCACAGTCTTTGCCTAGGGCTACTTGAAGAGGAAACATACATAGAGATAAAACTGAGAACTCCTTTATTTTGTCAAGTTTCCAAGAGCTACTACGAACCATGTTGGATTTAGAGGTCCAAATTCATCTATCTATGTAGGAGAGAGCAGAGGGAAACCTAAATATAAAAACTGCTACTGTAGACGAACGCTTCAACCTAGAAGAACAAAATTTGGTGAGCCAAGTGGGATTTGTGTACTGATCATTACCACCAAGTATCATCAAGATTGGGTGAAAAAATATTTGCTGGTATTTCGGAAACTTGTAATACGTTGTAAGCTTGGCAACCCCTTTCAATAAAAGTTCTTTTCCACAGTTTTTGCTTAGGGCTACTGGAAGAGAAAACAAACCATAGAGACAAAACTGAGAACTCCTTTATTTTGTCAAGTTTCAAAGAGCTACTACGAACCATGTTGGATTTAGAGTTACAAATAAATCTATCTATATAGGAGAGAAAAGAGGGAAACCTAAATATAAAAACTGATACTGTAGACGAACGCTTCAACCTAGAAGAAGAAAATTTGGTGAGCCATGTGGGATTTATGTACTGATCATTACCACCAAGTATCATCAAGATTGGGTGAAAAAGTGTTTGCTCGCATTTCGGAAACTCATTAATTCTTAGAAGCTTGGCAACCCCTCTCAATGACAGTGCTTTTCAACAGTCTGTGTCTAGGGCTACTTGAAGAGGAAACAAACCATAGAGACAAAACTGAGAACTCCTTTATTTTGTCAATTTTCAAAGAGCTACTACGAACCATGTTGGATTTAGAGTTCCAAATTCATCTATCTATATAGGATAGAGCAGAGGGAAACCTAAATATAAAAACTGCTACTGTAGACGAACGCTTCAACTAGAAGAACAAAATTTGGTGAGCCAAGTGGGATTTGTGTACTGATCATTACCACCAAGTATCATCAAGATTGGGTGAAAAAATATTTGCTGGAATTTCGGAAACTTGTAATAAGTTGTAAGCTTGGCAACCCCTTTCAATAAAAGTTCTTTTCCACAGTTTTTGCTTAGGGCTACTGGAAGAGAAAACAAACCATAGAGACAAAACTGAGAACTCCTTTATTTTGTCAAGTTTCAAAGAGCTACTACGAACCATGTTGGATTTAGAGTTACAAATAAATCTATCTATATAGGAGAGAAAAGAGGGAAACCTAAATATAAAAACTGATACTGTAGACGAACGCTTCAACCTAGAAGAACAAAATTTGGTGAGCCAAGTGGGATTTATGTACTGATCATTACCACCAAGTATCATCAAGATTGGGTGAAAAAGTGTTTGCTCGCATTTCGGAAAATCATTAATTCTTAGAAGCTTGGCAACCCCTCTCAATGACAGTGCTTTTCCACAGTCTGTGGCTAGGGCTACTTGAAGAGGAAACAAACCATAGAGACAAAACTGAGAACTCCTTTATTTTGTCAATTTTCAAAGAGCTACTACGAACCATGTTGGATTTAGAGTTCCAAATTCATCTATCTATATAGGAGAGAGCAGAGGGAAACCTAAATATAAAAACTGCTACTGTAGACAAACGCTTCAACCTAGAAGAACAAAATTTGGTGAGCCAAGTGGGATTTGTGTACTGATCATTACCACTAAGTATCATCAAGATTGGGTGAAAAAATATTTGCTGGAATTTCGGAAACTTGTAATAAGTTGTAAGCTTGGCAACCCCTTTCAATAAAAGTTCTTTTCCACAGTTTTTGCTTAGGGCTACTGGAAGAGGAAACAAACCATAGAGACAAAACTGACAACTCCTTTATTTTGTCAAGTTTCAAAGAGCTACTACGAACCATGTTGGATTTAGAGTTCCAAATAAATCTATCTATATAGGAGAGAAAATAGGGAAACCTAAATATTAAAACTGATACTGTAGACGAACGCTTCAACCTAGAAGAACAAAATTTGGTGAGCCAAGTGGGATTTATGTACTGATCATTACCACGAAGTATCATCAAGATTGGGTGAAAAAGTGTTTGCTCGTATTTTGGAAACTCATTAATTCTTAGAAGCTTGGCAACCCCTCTCAATGAAAGTGCTTTTCCACAGTCTGTGTCTAGGGCTACTTGAAGAGGAAAGAAACCATAGAGACAAAACTGAGAACTCCTTTATTTTGTCAAGTTTCAAAGAGCTACTACGAACCATGTTGGATTTAGAGTTCCAAATTCATCTATCTATATAGGAGAGAGCAGAGAGAAACCTAAATATAAAAACTGCTACTGTAGACGAACGCTTCAACCTAGAAGATCAAAATTTGGTGAGCCAAGTGGGATTTGTGTACTGATCATTACCACCAAGTATCATCAAGATTGGGTGAAAAAATATTTGCTGGTATTTTGGAAACTTGTAATAAGTTGTAAGCTTGGCAACCCCTTTCAATAAAAGTGTTTTTCCACAGTTTTTGCTTAGGGCTACTGGAAGAGGAAACAAACCAGAGAGACAAAACTGAGAACTCCTTTATTTTGTCAAGTTTCAATGAGCTACTACGAACCATGTTGGATTTATAGTTCCAAATTAATCTATCTATATAGGAGAGAACAGAGGGAAACCTAAATATAAAATCTGATACTGTAGACGAACGCTTCAACCTAGAAGAACAAAATTTGGTGAGCCAAGTGGGATTAGTGTACTGATCATTACCACCAAGTATCATCAAGATTGTGTGAAAAAATATTTGCTGGTATTTCGGAAACTCGTTAATTCTTAGAAGCTTGGCAACCCCTCTCAATGAAATTGCTTTTCCACAGTCTGTGCCTAGGGCTACTTGAAGAGGAAACAAACATAGAGACAAAACTGAGAACTCCTTTATTTTGTCAAGTTTCAAAGAGCTACTACGAACCATGTTGGTTTTCGAGTTCCAAATTCATCTATCTATATAGGAGAGAGCAGAGGGAAACCTAAACATAAAAACTGCTACTGTAGACGAACGCTTCAACCTAGAATAACAAAATTTGGTGAGCCAAGTGGGATTTGTGTACTGATCATTACCACCAAGTATCATCAAGATTGGGTGAAAAAATATTTGCTGGTATTTCGGAAACTCGTTAATTCTTAGAAGATTGGCAACCCCTCTCGATGAAATTGCTTTTCCACAGTCTGTGCCTAGGGCTACTTGAAAAGGAAACAAACATAGAGACAAAACCTAGAACTCCTTTATTTTGTCAAGTTTCCAAGAGCTACTACGAACCATGTTGGATTTAGAGTTCCAAATTCATCTATCTAAATAGGAGAGAGTAGAGGGAAACCTAAATATAAAAACTGATACTGTAGACGAACGCTTCAAACTAGAAGAACAAAATTTGGTGAGCCAAGTGGGATTTGTGTACTGATCATTAACACCAAGTATCATCAAGATTGGGTGAAAAAATATTTGCTGGTATTTCGAAACTCGTTAATTCTTCGAAGATTGGCAACCCCTCTCTATGAAATTGCTTTTCCACAGTCTTTGCCTAGGGCTACTTGAAAAGGAAACAAACATAGAGACAAAACCTGGAACTTTTTTATTTTGTCAAGTTTCCAAGAGCTACTACGAACCATGTTGGATTTAGAGTTCCAAATTCATCTATCTATATAGGAGAGAGCAGACGGAAACCTAAATTTAAAAACTGCTACTGTAGACGAACGCTTCATCCTAGAAGAACCAAATTTGGTGAGCCAAGTGGGATTTGTGTGCTGATCATTACCACCAAGTATCATCAAGATTGGGTGAAAAAATATTTGCTGGTATTTCGGAAACTCGTTAATTCTTAGAAGGTTGGCAACCCCTGTCAATGAAAGTGCTTTTCCACAGTCTGTGCCTAGGGCTACTTGAAGAGGAAACAAACCATAGAGACAAAACTGAGAACTCCATATTTTGTCATTTTCCAAGAGCTACTACGAACCATGTTCATTTAGAGTTCCAAATTCATCTATCTATATAGGAGAGAACAGAGGGAAACCTAAATATAAAAACTGGTACTGTAGACGAACGCTTCGACCTTGAAGAACAAAATTTGGTGAGCCAAGTGGCATTTGTGTACTGATCATTACCACCAAGTATCATCAAGATTGGGTGAAAAAATATTTGCTGGTATTTCGGAAACTCGTAATAAGTTGTAAGCTTGGCAACCCCTTTCAATAAAAGTGCGTATCTATAGTTTTTGCTTAGGGCTACTGGAAGAGGAAACAAACCATAGAGACAAAACTGAGAACTCCATAATTTTGTCAGGTTTCAGATAGCTACTACGAACCATGTTGGATTTAGAGTTCCAAATTCATGTATCTATATAGGAGATAAAAAGTGGGAAACCTAAATATAAAAACTGATACTGTAGAAGAACGCATCAACCTAGCAAACAAAATTTGGTGAGCCAAGTGGGATTTGTGTACTGATCATTACCACCAAGTATCATCAAGATTGGGTGAAAAAAATATTTCCTGGTATTTCGGAAACTCGTTAATTCTTAGAAGCTTGGCAACCCCTCTCGATGAAATTGCTTTTCCACAGTCTGTGCCTGAGGCTACTTGAAGAGGAAACATACATAGAGAGAAAACTGAGAACTCCTTTATTTTGTCAAGTTTCCAAGAGCTACTACGAACCATGTTGGATTTAGAGTTCCAAATTCATCTCTCTATATAGGAGAGAGCAGAGGGAAACCTAAATATAAAAACTGCTACTGTAGACGAACGCTTCAACCTAGAAGAACAAAATTGGTGAGCCAAGTGGGATTTGTGTACTGACCATTACCACCGAGTAAAATCAAGATTTGGTGAAAAAATATTTGCTGGTATTTCAGAAACTCGTTAATTCTTAGAAGCTTGGCAACCCCTCTCAATGAAATTGCTTTTCCACAGTCTGTGCCTAGGGCTACTTGAAGAGGAAACAAACCATAGAGACTAAACTGAGATCTCCTTTATTTTGTCAAGTTTCCAAGAGCTACTACGAACCATGTTGGATTTAGAGTTCCAAATTCATCTATCTATATAGGAGAGAGCAGAGGGAAACCTAAATATAAAACTGCTACTGTAGACGAATGCTTCAACCTAGAAGAACAAAATTTGGTGAGCCAAGTGGGATTTGTGTACTGATCATTACCACCAAGTATCATCAAGATTGGGTGAAAAAATATTTGCTGGTATTTCGGAAACTCGTTAATTCTTAGAAGATTGGCAACCCCTCTCGATGAAATTGCTTTTCTACAGTTTTTGCTTAGGGCTACTTGAAAAGGAAACAAACATAGAGACAAAACCTAGAACTTTTTTATTTTGTCAAGTTTCCAAGAGCTACTACGAACCATGTTGGATTTAGAGTTCCAAATTCATCTATCTATATAGGAGAGAGCAGAGGGAAACCTAAATATAAAAACTGCTACTGTAGACGAACGCTTCAACCTAGAAGAACAAAATTTGGTGAGCCAAGTGGGATTTGTGTGCTGATCATTACCACCAAGTATCATCAAGATTGGGTGAAAAAATATTTGCTGGTATTTCGGAAACTTGTTAATTCTTAGAAGCTTGTCAACCCCTCTCGATGAAAGTGCTTTTCCACAGTCTGTGCCTTGGGCTACTTGAAAATGAAAAAAACCATAGAGACAAAACTAAGAACTCCTTTATATTGTCAAGTTTCCAAGAGCTACTACGAACCATGTTGGATTTAGAGTTCCAAATTCATCTATCTATATAGGAGAGAGCAGAGGGAAACCTAAATATAAAAACTGCTACTGTAGATGAACGCTTCAACCTAGAAGAACAAAATTTGTTGAGCCAAGTGGGATTTGTGTACTGATCATTACCACCAAGTAACATCAAGATTGGGTGAAAAAGTGTTTGCGCGTATATCGGAAACTCATTAATTCTTAGAAGCTTGGCAACCCCTGTCAATGAAATGCTTTTCCACAGTCTGTGCCTAGGGCTACTTGTAGAGGAAACAAACCATAGAGACAAAACTGAGAAATTCCTTTATTTTGTCATTTTCCAAGAGCTACTACGAACCATGTTGGATTTAGAGTTCCAAATTCATCTATCTATATAGGAGAGAACAGAGGGAAACCTAAATATAAAAACTGCTACTGTAGACGAACGCTTCAACCTAGAAGAACAAAATTTGGTGAGCCAAGTGGGATTTGTGTACTGATCATTACCACCAAGTATCATCAAGATTGGGTGAAAAAATATTTGCTGGTATTTCGGAAACTCGTAATAAGTTGTAAGCTTGGCAACCCCTTTCAATAAAAGTGCTTTTCTACAGTTTTTGCTTAGGGCTAATGGAAGAGGAAACAAACCATATAGACAAAACTGAGAACTCCTATATTTTGTCAAGTTTCAGATAGCTACTAAGAACCATGTTGGATTTAGAGTTCCAAATTCATCTATCAATATAGGAGATAAAAGAGGGAAACCTAAATATAAAAACTGATACTGTAGAAGAACGCATCAACCTAGAAGAACAAAATTGGGTGAGCCAAGTGGGATTTGTGTGCTGATCATTACCACCAAGTATCATCAAGATTGGGTGAAAAAATATTTCCTGGTATTTCGGAAACTCGTTAATTCTTAGAAGCTTGGCAACCCCTCTCAATGAAATTTCTTTGCCAGTCTGTGCCTAGGGCTACTTGAAGAGGAAACAAACATAGAGACAAAACTGAGAACTCCTTTATTTTGTCAAGTTTCCAAGAGCTAATACGAACCATGTTGGATTTAGAGTTCCAAATTCATCTATCTATATAAGAGAGAGCAGAGGGAAACCTAAATGTAAAAACTGCTACTGTAGACGAACGCTTCAACTAGAAGAACAAAATTTGGTGAGCCAAGTGGGATTTGTGTACTGATGATTACCACCAAGTATCATCAAGTTTGGGAGAAAAAATATTTGCTGGTATTTCGGAAACTCGTTAATTCTTAGAAGCTTGGCAACCCCTCTCAATGAAATTGCTTTTCCACAGTCTGTGCCTAAGGCTACTTGAAGAGGAAACAAACCATAGAGACAAAACTGAGATTTCCTTATATTGTCAAGTTTCAAAGAGCTACTACGAACCGTGTTGGTTTTCGAGTTCCATATTCATCTATCTATATAGGAGAGAGCAGAGGGAAACCTAAATATAAAAACTGCTACTGTAGACGAACGCTTTAACCTAGAAGAACAAAATTAGGTGAGCCAAGTGGGATTTGTGTACTGATCATTACCACCAAGTATCATCAAGATTGGGTGAAAAAATATTTGCTGGTATATCGGAAACTCGTTAATTCTTAGAAGCTTGGCAACCCCTCTCGATGAAAGTGCTTTTCCACAGTCTGTGCGTAGGGCTACTTGAAAAGGAAACAAACCATAGAGAAAAAACTGAGAACTCCTTTATATTGTCAAGTTTCCAAGAGCTACTAAGAACCATGTTGGATTTAGAGTTCCAAATTCATCTATGTATATAGGAGAGAACAGAGGGAAACCTAAATATAAAAACTGATACTGTAGACGAACGCTTCAACCTAGAAGAACAAAATTTGGTGAGCCAAGTGGGATTTATGTACTGATCATTACCACCAAGTATCATCAAGATTGGGTGAAAAAGTGTTTGCTCGTATTTCGGAAACTCATTATTTCTTAGAATCTTGGCAACCCCTCTCAATGAAAGTGCTTTTCCTCAGTCTGTGTCTAGGGCTACTTGAAGAGGAAAAAAACAATAGAGACAAAACTAAGAAATCATTATTTTGTCAAGTTTCAAAGAGCTACTACGAACCATGTTGGATTTAGAGTTCCAAATTCATCTATCTATATAGGAGAGAGCAGAGGGAAACCTAAATATAAAAACTGCTACTGTAGACGAACGCTTCAACCTAGAAGAACAAAATTTGGTGAGCCAAGTAGGATTTGTGTACTGATCATTACCACCAAGTATCATCAAGATTGGGTGAAAAAATATTTGCTGGTATATCGGAAACTCGTTAATTCTTAGAAGCTTGGCAATCCCTCTCGATGAAAGTGCTTTTCCACAGTCTGTGCCTTGGGCTACTTGAAAATGAAACAAACCATAGAGACAAAACTAAGAACTCCTTTATATTGTCAAGTTTCAAAGAGCTACTACAAACCATGTTGGATTTAGAGTTCCAAATTCATCTATCTATATAGGAGAGAGCAGAGGGAAACCTAAATATAAAAACTGCTACTGTAGACGAACGCTTCAACCTAGAAGAACAAAATTTGGTGAGCCAAGTGGGATTTGTGTACTGATCATTACCACCAAGTATCATCAAGATTGGGTGAAAAAATATTTGCTGGTATTTCGGAAACTCGTAATAAGTTGTAAGCTTGGCAACCCCTTTCAATAAAAGTGCTTTTCTACAGTTTTTGCTTAGGGCTACTGGAAGAGGAAACAAACCATAGAGACAAAACTGAGAACTCCTTTATTTTGTCAAGTTTCAAATAGCTACTACGAACCATGTTGGATTTAAAGTTCCAAATTCATCTATCTATATAGGAGATAAAAGAGGGAAACCTAAATATAAAAACTGATACTGTAGAAGAACGCATCAACCTAGAAGAACAAAATTTGGTGAGCCAAGTGGGATTTGTGTACTGATCATTACCACCAAGTATCATCAAGATTGGGTGAAAAAATATTTGCTGGTATTTCGGAAACTCGTTAATTCTTAGAAGCTTGGCGACCCCTCTCAATGAAATTGCTTTTCCACAGTCTGTGCCTAGGGCTACTTGAAGAGGAAACAAACCATAGAGGCTAAACTGAGATCTCCTTTATTTTGTCAAGTTTCCAAGAGCTACTACGAACCATGTTGGATTTAGAGTTCCAAATTCATCTATCTATATAGGAGAGAACAGAGGGAAACCTAAATATAAAAACTGCTACTGTAGACGAACGCTTCAACCTAGAAGAACAAAATTTGGTGAGCCAAGTGGGATTTGTGTACTGATCATTACCACCAAGTATCATCAATATTGGGTGAAAAAATATTTGCTGGTATTTCGGAAACTCGTTAATTCTTAGAAGCTTGGCAACCCCTCTCAATGAAAGTGCTTTTCCACAGTCTGTGCCTAGGGCTACTTGAAGAGGAAACAAACCATAGAGACAAAACTGAGAACTCCTTTATTTTGTCAAGTTTCAAAGAGCTACTACAAACCA
>NW_027510455.1:0-33817 GCF_048772815.1 Callospermophilus lateralis | reverse complement strand
GGGTACTTCAAGAAGAAACAAACCATAGAGATAGAACTTAGAACTACTTCATTTTGTCAAGTTTAACGGAGCTAGCACAAACCGTGTTTTTCAAACACATCTATCTATATAGCAGAAAACAGAGTGAAACCTAAAAATTCAAACTGTTACTGGAAACGAACGCTTGAACGTAGAAGAGTGAAAGTTAGGCAGCCAAGTGGGCTTAGTGAACTGATCATTTCCACCAAGTATCATCAAGTTTTGGTGAAAAAAATATTTGCTGAGATTTCAGCAAACTAGTAGTTTTTTGGAAGGTTGGCAACCCCTTTAAAACGAAAGTGTTTTTCACCAGTCTCTGCATGGGGGACTTCAAGAGGAAACAAACCATAGAGATAGAACTTAGAACTACTTCATTTTGTAAAGTTTGAAGGAGCTAGCACAAACCGTGTTTGATTTTAGAGTTTCAAACACATCTATCTATATAGCAGAAAACAGAGTGAAACCTGAAAATTCAAAGTGTTACTGGAAACGAACGCTTGAACCTAGAAGAGTGAAAATTGGGCAGCCAAGTGGGCTTAGTGAACTGATCATTACCACCAAGTATCATCAAGATTTGGTGAAAAAATGTGTGCTAAGATTTCAGCAAACTAGTAGTTTTTGGAAGCTTGGCAACCCCTTTCAAACGAAAGTGTTTTTCGCCAGTCTCTGCATGGGGGTACTTCAAGAGGAAACAAACCATAGAGATAGAACTTAGAACTACTTCATTTGGTCAAGTTTCAAGGAGCTAGCACAATCCGTGTTTGATTTAGAGTTTCAAACACATCTATCTATATAGCAGAAAACAGAGTGAAACCTGAAAATTCAAAGTGTTACTGGAAACGAACGCTTGAACCTAGAAGAGTGAAAATTGGGCAGCCAAGTGGGCTTAGTGAACTGATCATTACCACCAAGTATCATCAAGATTTGGTGAAAAAATGTTTGCTGAGATTTCAGCATACTAGTAGTTTTTGGAAGCATGGCAACCCCTTTTAAACGAAAGTGTTTTTCGCCAGTTTCTGCATGGGGAACTTCAAGAGGAAACAAACCATAGAGATAGAACTTAGAACTACTTCATTTTGTCAAGTTTCAAGGAGCTAGCACAAACCGTGTTTGATTTAGAGTTTCAAACACATCTATCTATATAGCAGAAAACAGAGTGAAACCTAAAAATTCAAACTGTTACTGGAAACGAACGCTTGAACCTAGAAGTGTGAAAGTTGGGCAGCCAAGTGAGGATTAGTGAACTGATCATTACCACCAAGTATCATCAAGATTTGGTGAAAAAATGTTTGCCGAGATTTCAGCAAACTAGTAGTTTTTTGGAAGCATGGCAACCCCTTTCAAACGAAAGTGTTTTTCGCCAGTTTCTGCATGGGGTACTTCAAGAGGAAACAAACCATAGAGATAGAACTTAGAACTACTTCATTTTGTCAAGTTTCAAGGAGCTAGCACAAACCGTGTTTGATTTAGAGTTTCAAACACATCTATCTATATAGCAGAAAACAGAGTGAAACCTAAAAATTCAAAGTGTTACTGGAAACGGAACGCTTGAACCTAGAAGAGTGAAAATTGGGCAGCCAAGTGGGCTTAGTGAACTGATCATTACCACCAAGTATCATCATAGATTTGGTGAAAAAATGTTTGCTGATATTTCAGCAAACGAGTAGTTTTTTGGAAGCTTGGCAACCCTTTCAAACGAAACTGTTTTTCGCCAGTCTCTGCATGGGGTACTTCAAGAGGAAACAAACCATACATATAGAACTTAGAACTACTTCATTTTGTCAAGTTTCACGGAGCTAGCACAAACCGTGTTTGATTTAGAGTTTCAAAAACATCTATCTATATAGCAGAAAACAGAGTGAAACCTAAAAATTCAAAGTGTTACTGGAAACGAACGCTTGAACCTAGAAGAGTGAAAATTGGGCAGCCAAGTGGACTTAGTGAACTGATCATTACCACCAAGTATCATCAAGATTTGGTGAAAAAATGTGTGCTAAGATTTCAGCAAACTAGTAGTTTTTTGGAAGCTTGGCAACCCCTTTCAAACGAAAGTGTTCTTCGCCAGTCTCTGCATTTGGTACTTCAAGAGGAAACAAACCATAGAGATAGAACTTAGAACTACTTCATTTTGTCAAGTTTCAAGGAGCTAGCACAAACCGTGTTTGATTTAGAGTTTCAAACACATCTATCTATATAGCAGAAAACAGAGTGAAACCTAAAAATTCAAAGTGTTACTGGAAACGAATGCTTGAACCTAGAAGAGTGAAAGTTGGGCAGCCAAGTGGGATTACTGAACTGATCACTACCACCAAGTATCATCAAGATTTGGTGAAAAAATGTTTGCTGAGATTTCAGCAAACGAGTAGTTTTTTGGAAGCTTGGCAACCCCTTTCAAACGAAAGTGTTTTTCGCCAGTCTCTGCATGGGGTACTTCAAGAAGAAACAAACCATAGAGATAGAACTTAGAACTACTTCATTTTGTCAAGTTTCACGGAGCTAGCACAAACCGTGTTTGATTTAGAGTTTCAAACACATCTATCTATATAGCAGAAAACAGAGTGAAACCTAAAAATTCAAACTGTTACTGGAAACGAACGCTTGAACCTAGAAGAGTGAAAGTTGGGCAGCCAAGTGGGATTAGTGAACTGATCATTACCACCAAGTATCATCAAGATTTGGTGAAAAAATGTTTGCTGAGATTTCAGCAAACTAGTAGTTTTTTGGAAGCTTGGCAACCCCTTTCAAACGAAAGTGTTTTTCGCCAGTCTCTATATGGGGTACTTCAAGAGGAAACAAAACATAGAGATAGAACTTAGAACTACTTCATTTGGTCAAGTTACAAGGAGCTAGCACAAACCGTGTTTGATTTAGAATTCCAAACACAGCTATCTATGTTGGAGAAAACAGAGTGAAACCTAAAAATTCAAACAGTCACTGGAAACGAAAGCTTCAACCTAGAAGAATAAAATTTGGCCAGCCAAGTGGGATTAGTGAACTGATCATTACCACCAAGTATCATCAAGATTTGGTGAAAAAATGTTTGCTAATATTTCAGCAAACTAGTAGTTTTTTGGAAGCTTGGCAACCCCTTTCAAACGAAAGTGTTTTTCGCCAGTCTCTGCATGGGGTACTTCAAGAGGAAACAAACCATAGAGATAGAACTTAGAACTACTTCATTTGGTCAAGTTTCAAGGAGCTAGCACAAACCGTGTTTGATTTAGAGTTTCAAACACATCTATCTATATAGCAGAAAACAGAGTGAAACCTAAAAATTCAAACTGTTTCTGGAAACGAACGCTTGAACCTAGAAGAGTGAAAGTTGGGCAGCCAAGTGGGATTAGTGAACTGATCATTACCACCAAGTATCATCAAGATTTGGTGAAAAAATATTTGCTGAGATTTCAGCAAACTAGTAGTTTTTTGGAAGCTTGGCAACCCCTTTCAAACGAAAGTGTTTTTCGCCAGTCTCTGCATGGGGTACTTCAAGAGGAAAAAAACCATAGAGATAGAACTAACAACTACTTCATTTTGTCAAGTTTCAAGGAGCTAGCACAAACCGTGTTTGATTTAGAGTTTCAAAGACATCTATCTATATAGCAGAAAACAGAGTGAAACCTAAAATTTCAAAGTGTTACTCGAAACGAACGCTTGAACCTAGAAGAGAAAAAATTGGGCAGCCAAGTGGGATTAGTGAACTGATCATTACCACCAAGTATCTTCAAGTTTTGGTGAAAAAATGTTTGCTGAGATTTCAGCAAACTAGTAGTTTTTTGGAAGCTTGGCAACACCTTTCAAACGAAAGTGTTTTTCGCCAGTCTCTGCATGGGGTACTTCAAGAGGAAACAAACCATAGAGATAGAACTTAGAACTACTTCATTTGGTCAAGTTTCAAGGAGCTAGCACAAACCGTGTTTGATTTAGAGTTTCAAACACATCTATCTATATAGCAGAAAACAGAGTGAAACCTAAAAATTCAAACTGTTACTGGAAACGAACGCTTGAACCTAGAAGAGTGAAAGTTGGGCAGCCAAGTGGGATTAGTGAACTGATCATTACCACCAAGTATCATCAAGATTTGGTGAAAAAATGTTTGCTGAGATTTCAGCAAACTAGTAGTTTTTTGGAAGCATGGCAACCCCTTTCAAACGAAAGTGTTTTTTGCCCGTTTCTGCATGGGGTACTTCAAGAGGAAACAAACCATAGAGATAGAACTTAGAACTACTTCATTTTGTCAAGTTTCAAGGAGCTAGCACAAACCGTGTTTGATTTAGAGTTTCAAACACATCTATCTATATAGCAGAAAACAGAGTGAAACCTAAAAATTCAAACTGTTACTGGAAACGAACGCTTGAACCTAGAAGAGTGAAAGTTGGGCAGCCAAGTGGGATTAGTGAACTGATCATTACCAAAAAGTATCATCAAGATTTGGTGAAAAAATGTTTGCTGAGATTTCAGCAAACTAGTAGTTTTTTGGAAGCATGGCAACCCCTTTCAAACGAAAGTGTTTTTCGCCAGTTTCTGCATGGGGTACTTCAAGAGGAAACAAACCATAGAGATAGAACTTAGAACTACTTCATTTTGTCAAGTTTCAAGGAGCTAGCACAAACCGTGTTTGATTTAGAGTTTCAAGGACATCTATCTATATAGCAGAAAACAGAGTGAAACCTAAAATTTCAAAGTGTTACTCGAAACGAACGCTTGAACCTAGAAGAGAAAAAATTGGGCAGCCAAGTGGGATTAGTGAACTGATCATTACCACCAAGTATCATCAAGTTTTGGTGAAAAAATGGTTGCTGAGATTTCAGCAAACTAGTAGTATTTTGGAAGCTTGGCAACCCCTTTCAAACGAAAGTGTTTTTAGCCAGTCTCTGCATGGGGTACTTCAAGAGGAAACAAACCATAGAGATAGAACTTAGAACTACTTCATTTGGTCAAGTTTCAAGGAGCTAGCAAAAACCGTGTTTGATTTAGAGTTTCAAACACATCTATCTATATAGCAGAAAACAGAGTGAAACCTAAAAATTCAAAGTGTTAGTGGAAACGAACGCTTGAAAATAGAAGAGTGAAAATTGGGCAGCCAAGTGGGCTTAGTGAACTGATCATGACCACCAAGTATCATCAAGATTTGGTGAAAAAATGGTTGCTGAGATTTCAGCAAACGAGTAGTTTTTTGGAAGCTTGGCAACCCCTTTCAAACGAAAGTGTTCTTCGCCAGTCTCTGCATTTGGTACTTCAAGAGGAAACAAACCATAGAGATAGAACTTAGAACTACTTCATTTTGTCAAGTTTCACGGAGCTAGCACAAACCGTGTTTGATTTAGAGTTTCAAACACATCTATCTATATAGCAGAAAACAGAGTGAAACCTAAAAATTCAAACTGTTACTGGAAACGAACGCTTGAACCTAGAAGAGTGAAAGTTGGGCAGCCAAGTGGGATTAGTGAACTGATCATTACCACCAAGTATCATCAAGATTTGGTGAAAAAATGTTTGCTGAGATTTCAGCAAACTAGTAGTTTTTTGGAAGCATGGCAACCCCTTTCAAACGAAAGTGTTTTTCGCCCGTTTCTGCATGGGGTACTTCAAGAGGAAACAAACCATAGAGATAGAACTTAGAACTACTTCATTTGGTCAAGTTTCAAGGAGCTAGCACAAACCGTGTTTGATTTAGAGTTTCAAACACATCTATCTTTATAGCAGAAAACAGAGTGAAACCTAAAAATTCAAACTGTTACTGGAAACGAACGCTTGAAACTAGAAGAGTGAAAGTTGGGCAGCCAAGTGGGATTAGTGAACTGATCATTACCACCAAGTATCATCAAGATTTGGTGAAAAAATGTTTGCTGAGATTTCAGCAAACTAGTAGTTTTTTGGAAGCTTGGCAACCCCTTTCAAACGAAAGTGTTTTTCGCCATTCTCTGCATGGGGTACTTCAAGAGGAAACAAACCATAGAGATAGAACTTAGAACTACTTCATTTGGTCAAGTTTCAAGGAGCTAGCACAAACCGTGTTTGATTTAGAATTCCAAACACAGCTATCTATGTTGGAGAAAACAGAGTGAAACCTAAAAATTCAAACAGTCACTGGAAACGAAGGCTTCAACTTAGAAGAATAAAATTTGGGCAGCCAAGTGGGGTTAGTGAACTGATCATTACCACCAAGTATCATCAAGTTTTGGTGAAAAAATGTTTGCTGAGATTTCAGCAAACTAGTAGTTTTTTGGAAGCTTGGCAACCCCTTTCAAACGAAAGTGTTTTTCGCCAGTCTCTGCATGGGGTACTTCAAGAGGAAACAAACCATAGAGATAGAACTTAGAACTACTTGATTTGGTCAAGTTTCAAGGAGCTAGCACAAACCGTGTTTGATTTAGAATTCCAAACACAGCTATCTATGTTGGAGAAAACAGAGTGAAACCTAAAAATTCAAACAGTCACTGGAAACGAAAGCTTCAACCTAGAAGAATAAAATTTGGGCAGCCAAGTGGGATTAGTGAACTGATCATTACCACCAAGTATCATCAAGATTTGGTGAAAAAATGTTTGCTGAGATTTCAGCAAACTAGTAGTTTTTTGGAAGCTTGGCAACCTCTTTCAAACGAAAGTGTTTTTCGCCAGTCTCTGCATGGGGTACTTCAAGAGGAAAAAAACCATAGAGATAGAACTAACAACTACTTCATTTTGTCAAGTTTCAAGGAGCTAGCACAAACCGTGTTTGATTTAGAGTTTCAAGACATCTATCTATATAGCAGAAAACAGAGTGAAACCTAAAATTTCAAAGTGTTACTCGAAACGAACGCTTGAACCTAGAAGAGTGAAAGTTGGGCAGCCAAGTGGGATTAGTGAACTGATCATTACCACCAAGTATCATCAAGATTTGGTGAAAAAATGTTTGCTGAGATTTCAGCAAACTAGTAGTTTTTTGGAAGCTTGGCAACCCCTTTCAAACGAAAGTGTTTTTCGCCATTCTCTGCATGGGGTACTTCAAGAGGAAACAAACCATAGAGATAGAACTTAGAACTACTTCATTTGGTCAAGTTTCAAGGAGCTAGCACAAACCGTGTTTGATTTAGAATTCCAAACACAGCTATCTATGTTGGAGAAAACAGAGTGAAACCTAAAAATTCAAACAGTCACTGGAAACGAAAGCTTCAACCTAGAAGAATAAAATTTGGTCAGCCAAGTGGGATTAGTGAACTGATCATTACCACCAAGTATCATCAAGATTTGGTGAAAAAATGTTTGCTGAGATTTCAGCAAACTAGTAGTTTTTTGGAAGCTTGGCAAACCCTTTCAAACGAAAGTGTTTTTCGCCAGTCTCTGCATGGGGTACTTCAAGAGGAAAAAAACCATAGAGATAGAACTAACAACTACTTCATTTTGTCAAGTTTCAAGGAGCTAGCACAAACCGTGTTTGATTTAGAGTTTCAAAGACATCTATCTATATAGCAGAAAACAGAGTGAAACCTAAAATTTCAAAGTGTTACTCGAAACGAACGCTTGAACCTAGAAGGGTAAAAATTGGGCAGCCAAGTGGGATTAGTGAACTGATCATTACCACCAAGTATCATCAAGTTTTGGTGAAAAAATGTTTGCTGAGATTTCAGCAAACCAGTAGTTTTTTGGAAGCTTGTCAACCCCTTTCAAACGAAAGTGTTTTTCGCCCGTTTCTCCATGGGGTACTTCAAGAGGAAACAAACCATAGAGATAGAACTTAGAACTACTTCATTTGGTCAAGTTTCAAGGAGCTAGCACAAACCGTGTTTGATTTAGAGTTTCAAACACATCTATCTTTATAGCAGAAAACAGAGTGAAACCTAAAAATTCAAACTGTTACTGGAAACGAACGCTTGAACCTAGAAGAGTGAAAGTTGGGCAGCCAAGTGGGATTAGTGAACTGATCATTACCACCAAGTATCATCAAGATTTGGTGAAAAAATGTTTGCTGAGATTTCAGCAAACTAGTAGTTTTTTGGAAGCTTGGCAACCCCTTTCAAACGAAAGTGTTTTTCGCCAGTCTCTGCATGGGGTACTTCAAGAGGAAAAAAACCATAGAGATAGAACTAACAACTACTTCATTTTGTCAAGTTTCAAGGAGCTAGCACAAACCGTGTTTGATTTAGAGTTTCAAAGACATCTATCTATATAGCAGAAAACAGAGTGAAACCTAAAATTTCAAAGTGTTACTCGAAACGAATGCTTGAACCTAGAAGAGAAAAAATTGGGCAGCCAAGTGGGATTAGTGAACTGATCATTACCACCAAGTATCATCAAGTATTGGTGAAAAAATGTTTGCTGAGATTTCAGCAAACTAGTAGTTTTTTGGAAGCTTGGCAACCCCTTTCAAACGAAAGTGTTTTTCACCAGTCTCTGCATGGGGTACTTCAAGAGGAAACAAACCATAAAATAGAACTTAGAACTACTTCATTTGGTCAAGTTTCAAGGAGCTAGCACAAACCGTGTTTGATTTAGAGTTTCAAACACATCTATCTATATAGCAGAAAACAGAGTGAAACCTAAAAATTCAAAGTGTTACTGGAAACGAACGCTTGAACCTAGAAGAGTGAAAACTGGGCAGCCAAGTGGGCTTAGTGAACTGATCATGACCACCAAGTATCATCAAGATTTGGTGAAAAAAAGGTTGCTGAGATTTCAGCAAACTAGTAGTTTTTTGGAAGCTTGGCAACCCCTTTCAAACGAAAGTGTTCTTCGCCAGTCTCTGCATTTGGTACTTCAAGAGGAAACAAACCATTGAGATAGAACTTAGAACTACTTCATTTTGTCAAGTTTCACGGAGCTAGCACAAACCGTGTTTGATTTAGAGTTTCAAACACATCTATCTATATAGCAGAAAACAGAGTGAAACCTAAAAATTCAAACTGTTACTGGAAACAAACGCTTGAACCTAGAAGAGTGAAAGTTGGGCAGCCAAGTGGGATTAGTGAACTGATCATTACCACCAAGTATCATCAAGATTTGGTGAAAAAATGTTTGCTGAGATTTCAGCAAACCAGTAGTTTTTTGGAAGCATGGCAACCCCTTTCAAACGAAAGTGTTTTTCGCCCGTTTCTGCATGGGGTACTTCAAGAGGAAACAAACCATAGAGATAGAACTTAGAACTACTTCATTTGGTCAAGTTTCAAGGAGCTAGCACAAACCGTTTTTGATTTAGAGTTTCAAACACATCTATCTTTATAGCAGAAAACAGAGTGAAACCTAAAAATTCAAACTGTTACTGGAAACGAACGCTTGAACCTAGAAGAGTGAAAGTTGGGCAGCCAAGTGGGATTAGTGAACTGATCATTACCACCAAGTATCATCAAGATTTGGTGAAAAAATGTTTGCTGAGATTTCAGCAAACTAGTAGTTTTTTGGAAGCTTGGCAACCCCTTTCAAATGAAAGTGTTTTTCGCCATTATCTGCATGGGGTACTTCAAGAGGAAACAAACCATAGAGATAGAACTTAGAACTACTTCATTTGGTCAAGTTTCAAGGAGCTAGCACAAACCGTGTTTGATTTAGAATTCCAAACACAGCTATCTATGTTGGAGAAAACAGAGGGAAACCTAAAAATTCAAAGAGTCACTGGAAACGAAAGCTTCAACCTAGAAGAATAAAATTTGGGCAGCCAAGTGGGATTAGGGAACTGATCATTACCACCAAGTATCATCAAGATTTGGTGAAAAAATGTTTGCTGAGATTTCAGCAAACTAGTAGTTTTTTGGAAGCTTGGCAACCCCTTTCAAACGAAAGTGTTTTTCGCCAGTCTCTGCATGGGGTACTTCAAGAGGAAACAAACCATAGAGAAAGAACTTAGAACTACTTCATTTGGTCAAGTTTCAAGGAGCTAGCACAAACCGTGTTTGATTTAGAATTCCAAACACAGCTATCTATGTTGGAGAAAACAGAGTGAAACCTAAAAATTCAAACAGTCACTGGAAACGAAAGCTTCAACCTAGAAGAATAAAATTTGGTCAGCCAAGTGGGATTAGTGAACTGATCATTACCACCAAGTATCATCAAGATTTGGTGAAAAAATGTTTGCTGAGATTTCAGCAAACTAGTAGTTTTTTGGAAGCTTGGCAACCCCTTTCAAACGAAAGTGTTTTTCGCCAGTCTCTGCATGGGGTACTTCAAGAGGAAAAAAACCATAGAGATAGAACTAACAACTACTTCATTTTGTCAAGTTTCAAGGAGCTAGCACAAACCGTGTTTGATTTAGAGTTTCAAAGACATCTATCTATATAGCAGAAAACAGAGTGAAACCTAAAATTTCAAAGTGTTACTCGAAACGAACGCTTGAACCTAGAAGAGTAAAAATTGGGCAGCCAAGTGGGATTAGTGAACTGATCATTACCACCAAGTATCATCAAGTTTTGGTGAAAAAATGTTTGCTGAGATTTCAGCAAACCAGTAGTTTTTTGGAAGCTTGTCAACCCCTTTCAAACGAAAGTGTTTTTCGCCCGTTTCTGCATGGGGTACTTCAAGAGGAAACAAACCATAGAGATAGAACTTAGAACTACTTCATTTGGTCAAGTTTCAAGGAGCTAGAACAAACCGTGTTTGATTTAGAGTTTCAAACACATCTATCTTTATAGCAGAAAACAGAGTGAAACCTAAAAATTCAAACTGTTACTGGAAACGAACGCTTGAACCTAGAAGAGTGAAAGTTATGCAGCCAAGTGGGATTAGTGAACTGATCATTACCACCAAGTATCATCAACATTTGGTGAAAAAATGTTTGCTGAGATTTCAGCAAACTAGTAGTTTTTTGGAAGCTTGGCAACCCCTTTCAAACGAAAGTGTTTTTCGCCATTCTCTGCATGGGGTACTTCAAGAGGAAACAAACCATAGAGATAGAACTTAGAACTACTTCATTTGGTCAAGTTTCAAGGAGCTAGCACAAACCGTGTTTGATTTAGAATTCCAAACACAGCTATCTATGTTGGAGAAAACAGAGTGAAACCTAAAAATTCAAACAGTCACTGGAAACGAAAGCTTCAACCTAGAAGAATAAAATTTGGTCAGCCAAGTGGGATTAGTGAACTGATCATTACCACCAAGTATCATCAAGATTTGGTGAAAAAATGTTTGCTGAGATTTGAGCAAACTAGTAGTTTTTTGGAAGCTTGGCAACCCCTTTCAAACGAAAGTGTTTTTCGCCAGTCTCTGCATGGGGTACTTCAAGAGGAAAAAAACCATAGAGATAGAACTAACAACTACTTCATTTTGTCAAGTTTCAAGGAGCTAGCACAAACCGTGTTTGATTTAGAGTTTCAAAGACATCTATCTATATAGCAGAAAACAGAGTGAAACCTAAAATTTCAAAGTGTTACTCGAAACGAACGCTTGAACCTAGAAGAGTAAAAATTGGGCAGCCAAGTGGGATTAGTGAACTGATCATTACCACCAAGTATCATCAAGTTTTGGTGAAAAAATGTTTGCTGAGATTTCAGCAAACCAGTAGTTTTTTGGAAGCTTGTCAACCCCTTTCAAACGAAAGTGTTTTTCGCCCGTTTCTGCATGGGGTACTTCAAGAGGAAACAAACCATAGAGATAGAACTTAGAACTACTTCATTTGGTCAAGTTTCAAGGAGCTAGCACAAACCGTGTTTGATTTAGAGTTTCAAACACATCTATCTTTATAGCAGAAAACAGAGTGAAACCTAAAAATTCAAACTGTTACTGGAAACGAACGCTTGAACCTAGAAGAGTGAAAGTTGGGCAGCCAAGTGGGATTAGTGAACTGATCATTACCACCAAGTATCATCAACATTTGGTGAAAAAATGTTTGCTGAGATTTCAGCAAACTAGTAGTTTTTTGGAAGCTTGGCAACCCCTTTCAAACGAAAGTGTTTTTCGCCATTCTCTGCATGGGGTACTTCAAGAGGAAACAAACCATAGAGATAGAACTTAGAACTACTTCATTTGGTCAAGTTTCAAGGAGCTAGCACAAACCGTGTTTGATTTAGAATTCCAAACACAGCTATCTATGTTGGAGAAAGCAGAGTGAAACCTAAAAATTCAAACAGTCACTGGAAACGAAAGCTTCAACTTAGAAGAATAAAATTTGGGCAGCCAAGTGGGATTAGTGAACTGATCATTACCACCAAGTATCATCAAGTTTTGGTGAAAAAATGTTTGCTGAGATTTCAGCAAACTAGTAGTTTTTTGGAAGCTTGGCAACCCCTTTCAAACGAAGTGTTTTTCGCCAGTCTCTGCATGGGGTACTTCAAGAGTAAACAAACCATAGAGATAGAACATAGAACTACTTGATTTGGTCAAGTTTCAAGGAGCTAGCACAAACCGTGTTTGATTTAGAGTTTCAAAGACATCTATCTATATAGCAGAAAACAGAGTGAAACCTAAACTTTCAAAGTGTTACTCGAAATGAACGCTTGAACCTAGAAGAGTGAAAATTGGGCAGCCAAATGGGCTTAGTGAACTGATCATGACCACCAAGTATCATCAAGATTTGGTGAAAAAATATTTGCTGAGATTTCAGCAAACTAGTAGTTTTTTGGAAGCTTGGCAACCCCTTTCAAACGAAAGTGTTCTTCGCCAGTCTCTGCATGGGGTACTTCAAGAGGAAACAAACCATAGAGATAGAACTTAGAACTACTTCATTTTGTCAAGATTTACGGAGCTAGCACAAACCGTGTTTGATTTAGAGTTTCAAACACATCTATCTATATAGCAGAAAACAGAGTGAAACCTAAAAATTCAAACTGTTACTGGAAACGAACGCTTGAACCTAGAAGAGTGAAAGTTGGGCAGCCAAGTGGGATTAGTGAACTGATCATTACCACCAAGTATCATCAAGATTTGGTGAAAAAATGTTTGCTGAGATTTCAGCAAACTAGTAGTTATTTGGAAGCTTGGCAACCCCTTTCAAACAAAAGTGTTTTTCGCCAGTCTCTGCATGGGGTACTTCAAGAGGAAACAAACCATAGATATAGAACTTAGAACTACTTGATTTGGTCAAGCTTCAAGGAGCAAGCACAAACCGTGTTTGATTTAGAATTCCAAACACAGCTATCTATGTTGGAGAAAAGAGAGTGAAACCTAAAAATTCAAACAGTCACTGGAAAAGAAAGCTTCAACCTAGAAGAATAAAATTTGGGCAGCCAAGTGGGATTAGTGAACTGATCATTACCACCAAGTATCATCAAGATTTGGTGAAAAAATGTTTGCTGAGATTTCAGCAAACTAGTAGTTTTTTGGAAGCTTGGCAACCCCTTTCAAACGAAACTGTTTTTCGCCAGTCTCTGCATGGGGTACTTCAAGAGGAAAAAAACCATAGAGATAGAACTTAGAACTACATCATTTTTTCAAGTTTCAAGGAGCTAGCACAAACCGTGTTTGATTTAGAGTTTCAAACACATCTATCTATATAGCAGAAAACAGAGTGAAACCTAAGAATTCAAACTGTTTCTGGAAACGAACGCTTGAACCTAGAAGAGTGAAAGTTGGGCAGCCAAGTGGGATTAGTGAACTGATCATTACCACCAAGTATCATCAAGATTTGGTGAAAAAATGTTTGCTGAGATTTCAGCAAACTAGTAGTTTTTTGGAAGCTTGGCAACCCCTTTCAAACGAAAGTGTTTTTCGCCAGTCTCTGCATGGGGTACTTCAAGAGGAAAAAAACCATAGAGATAGAACTAACAACTACTTCATTTTGTCAAGTTTCAAGGAGCTAGCACAAACCGTGTTTGATTTAGAGTTTCAAAGACATCTATCTATATAGCAGAAAACAGAGTGAAACCTAAAATTTCAAAGTGTTACTCGAAACGAACGCTTGAACCTAGAAGAGAAAAAATTGGGCAGCCAAGTGGGATTAGTGAACTGATCATTACCACCAAGTATCATCAAGTATTGGTGAAAAAATGTTTGCTGAGATTTCAGCAAACTAGTAGTTTTTTGGAAGCTTGGCAACCCCTTTCAAACGAAAGTGTTTTTCACCAGTCTCTGCATGGGGTACTTCAAGAGGAAACAAACCATAGAGATAGAACTTAGAACTACTTCATTTGGTCAAGTTTCAAGGAGCTAGCACAAACCGTGTTTGATTTAGAGTTTCAAACACATCTATCTATATAGCAGAAAACAGAGTGAAACCTAAAAATTCAAAGTGTTACTGGAAACGAACGCTTGAACCTAGAAGAGTGAAAATTGGGCAGCCAAGTGGGCTTAGTGAACTGATCATGACCACCAAGTATCATCAAGATTTGGTGAAAAAAAGGTTGCTGAGATTTCAGCAAACTAGTAGTTTTTTGGAAGCTTGGCAACCCCTTTCAAACGAAAGTGTTCTTTGCCAGTCTCTGCATTTGGTACTTCAAGAGGAAACAAACCATAGAGATAGAACTTAGAACTACTTCATTTTGTCAAGTTTCACGGAGCTAGCACAAACCGTGTTTGATTTAGAGTTTCAAACACATCTATCTATATAGCAGAAAACAGAGTGAAACCTAAAAATTCAAACTGTTACTGGAAACGAACGCTTGAACCTAGAAGAGTGAAAGTTGGGCAGCCAAGTGGGATTAGTGAACTGATCATTACCACCAAGTATCATCAAGATTTGGTGAAAAAATGTTTGCTGAGATTTCAGCAAACCAGTAGTTTTTTGGAAGCATGGCAACCCCTTTCAAACGAAAGTGTTTTTCGCCCGTTTCTGCATGGGGTACTTCAAGAGGAAACAAACCATAGAGATAGAACTTAGAACTACTTCATTTGGTCAAGTTTCAAGGAGCAAGCACAAACCGTGTTTGATTTAGAGTTTCAAACACATCTATCTTTATAGCAGAAAACAGAGTGAAACCTAAAAATTCAAACTGTTACTGGAAACGAACGCTTGAACCTAGAAGAGTGAAAGTTGGGCAGCCAAGTGGGATTAGTGAACTGATCATTACCACCAAGTATCATCAAGATTTGGTGAAAAAATGTTTGCTGAGATTTCAGCAAACTAGTAGTTTTTTGGAAGCTTGGCAACCCCTTTCAAACGAAAGTGTTTTTCGCCATTATCTGCATGGGGTACTTCAAGAGGAAACAAACCATAGAGATAGAACTTAGAACTACTTCATTTGGTCAAGTTTCAAGGAGCTAGCACAAACCGTGTTTGATTTAGAATTCCAAACACAGCTATCTATGTTGGAGAAAACAGAGGGAAACCTAAAAATTCAAAGAGTCACTGGAAACGAAAGCTTCAACCTAGAAGAATAAAATTTGGGCAGCCAAGTGGGATTAGTGAACTGATCATTACCACCAAGTATCATCAAGTTTTGGTGAAAAAATATTTGCTGAGATTTCAGCAAACTAGTAGTTTTTTGGAAGCTTGGCAACCCCTTTCAAACGAAAGTGTTTTTCGCCAGTCTCTGCATGGGTACTTCAAGAGGAAACAAACCATAGAGAAAGAACTTAGAACTACTTCATTTGGTCAAGTTTCAAGGAGCTAGCACAAACCGTGTTTGATTTAGAATTCCAAACACAGCTATCTATGTTGGAGAAAACAGAGTGAAACCTAAAAATTCAAACAGTCACTGGAAACGAAAGCTTCAACCTAGAAGAATAAAATTTGGTCAGCCAAGTGGGATTAGTGAACTGATCATTACCACCAAGTATCATCAAGATTTGGTGAAAAAATGTTTGCTGAGATTTCAGCAAACTAGTAGTTTTTTGGAAGCTTGGCAACCCCTTTCAAACGAAAGTGTTTTTCGCCAGTCTCTGCATGGGGTACTTCAAGAGGAAAAAAACCATAGAGATAGAACTAACAACTACTTCATTTTGTCAAGTTTCAAGGAGCTAGCACAAACCGTGTTTGATTTAGAGTTTCAAAGACATCTATCTATATAGCAGAAAACAGAGTGAAACCTAAAATTTCAAAGTGTTACTCGAAACGAACGCTTAAACCTAGAAGATTAAAATTGGGCAGCCAAGTGGGATTAGTGAACTGATCATTACCACCAAGTATCATCAAGTTTTGGTGAAAAAATGTTTGCTGAGATTTCAGCAAACCAGTAGTTTTTTGGAAGCTTGTCAACCCCTTTCAAACGAAAGTGTTTTTCGCCCGTTTCTGCATGGGGTACTTCAAGAGGAAACAAACCATAGAGATAGAACTTAGAACTACTTCATTTGGTCAAGTTTCAAGGAGCTAGCACAAACCGTGTTTGATTTAGAGTTTCAAACACATCTATCTTTATAGCAGAAAACAGAGTGAAACCTAAAAATTCCAAACTGTTACTGGAAACGAACGCTTGAACCTAGAAGAGTGAAAGTTGGGCAGCCAAGTGGGATTAGTGAACTGATCATTACCACCAAGTATCATCAACATTTGGTGAAAAAATGTTTGCTGAGATTTCAGCAAACTAGTAGTTTTTTGGAAGCTTGGCAACCCCTTTCAAACGAAAGTGTTTTTCGCCATTCTCTGCATGGGGTACTTCAAGAGGAAACAAACCATAGAGATAGAACTTAGAACTACTTCATTTGGTCAAGTTTCAAGGAGCTAGTTTGATTTAGAATTCCAAACACAGCTATCTATGTTGGAGAAAGCAGAGTGAAACCTAAAAATTCAAACAGTCACTGGAAACGAAAGCTTCAAAAAAAAAAAAACTTAGAAGAATAAAATTTGGGCAGCCAAGTGGGATTAGTGAACTGATCATTACCACCAAGTATCATCAAGTTTTGGTGAAAAAATGTTTGCTGAGATTTCAGCAAACTAGTAGTTTTTTGGAAGCTTGGCAACCCCTTTCAAACGAAAGTGTTTTTCGCCAGTCTCTGCATGGGGTACTTCAAGAGGAAACAAACCATAGAGATAGAACTTAGAACTACTTGATTTGGTCAAGTTTCAAGGAGCTAGCACAAACCGTGTTTGATTTAGAATTCCAAACACAGCTATCTATGTTGGAGAAAACAGAGTGAAACCTAAAAATTCAAACAGTCACTGGAAACGAAAGCTTCAACCTAGAAGAATAAAATTTGGGCAGCCAAGTGGAATTAGTGAACTGATCATTACCACCAAGTATCATCAAGATTTGGTGAAAAAATGTTTGCTGAGATTTCAGCAAACTAGTAGTTTTTTGGAAGCTTGGCAACCCCTTTCAAACGAAAGTGTTTTCCGCCAGTCTCTGCATGGGGTACTTCAAGAGGAAAAAAACCATAGAGATAAAACTAGCAACTTCTTCATTTTGTCAAGTTTCAAGGAGCTAGCACAAACCGTGTTTGATTTAGAGTTTCAAAGACATCTATCTATATAGCAGAAAACAGAGTGAAACCTAAACTTTCAAAGTGTTACTCGAAATGAACGCTTGAACCTAGAAGAGTGAAAATTGGGCAGCCAAATGGGCTTAGTGAACTGATCATGACCACCAAGTATCATCAAGATTTGGTGAAAAAATATTTGCTGAGATTTCAGCAAACTAGTAGTTTTTTGGAAGCTTGGCAACCCCTTTCAAACGAAAGTGTTCTTCGCCAGTCTCTGCATGGGGTACTTCAAGAGGAAACAAACCATAGAGATAGAACTTAGAACTACTTCATTTTGTCAAGATTTACGGAGCTAGCACAAACCGTGTTTGATTTAGAGTTTCAAACACATCTATCTATATAGCAGAAAACAGAGTGAAACCTAAAAATTCAAACTGTTACTGGAAACGAACGCTTGAACCTAGAAGAGTGAAAGTTGGGCAGCCAAGTGGGATTAGTGAACTGATCATTACCACCAAGTATCATCAAGATTTGGTGAAAAAATGTTTGCTGAGATTTCAGCAAACTAGTAGTTATTTGGAAGCTTGGCAACCCCTTTCAAACAAAAGTGTTTTTCGCCAGTCTCTGCATGGGGTACTTCAAGAGGAAACAAACCATAGATATAGAACTTAGAACTACTTGATTTGGTCAAGCTTCAAGGAGCTAGCACAAACCGTGTTTGATTTAGAATTCCAAACACAGCTATCTATGTTGGAGAAAACAGAGTGAAACCTAAAAATTCAAACAGTCACTGGAAACGAAAGCTTCAACCTAGAAGAATAAAATTTGGGCAGCCAAGTGGGATTAGTGAACTGATCATTACCACCAAGTATCATCAAGATTTGGTGAAAAAATGTTTGCTGAGATTTCAGCAAACTAGTAGTTTTTTGGAAGCTTGGCAACCCCTTTCAAACGAAACTGTTTTTCGCCAGTCTCTGCATGGGGTACTTCAAGAGGAAAAAAACCATAGAGATAGAACTTAGAACTACATCATTTTTTCAAGTTTCAAGGAGCTAGCACAAACCGTGTTTGATTTAGAGTTTCAAACACATCTATCTATATAGCAGAAAACAGAGTGAAACCTAAGAATTCAAACTGTTTCTGGAAACGAACGCTTGAACCTAGAAGAGTGAAAGTTGGGCAGCCAAGTGGGATTAGTGAACTGATCATTACCACCAAGTATCATCAAGATTTGGTGAAAAAATGTTTGCTGATTTTCAGCAAACTAGTAGTTTTTTGGAAGCTTGGCAACCCCTTTCAAACGAAAGTGTTTTTCGCCAGTCTCTGCATGGGGTACTTCAAGAGGAAAAAAACCATAGAGATAGAACTAACAACTACTTCATTTTGTCAAGTTTCAAGGAGCTAGCACAAACCGTGTTTGATTTAGAGTTTCAAAGACATCTATCTATATAGCAGAAAACAGAGTGAAACCTAAAATTTCAAAGTGTTACTCGAAACGAACGCTTGAACCTAGAAGAGAAAAAATTGGGCAGCCAAGTGGGATTAGTGAACTGATCATTACCACCAAGTATCATCAAGTATTGGTGAAAAAATGTTTGCTGAGATTTCAGCAAACTAGTAGTTTTTTGGAAGCTTGGCAACCCCTTTCAAACGAAAGTGTTTTTCACCAGTCTCTGCATGGGGTACTTCAAGAGGAAACAAACCATAGAGATAGAACTTAGAACTACTTCATTTGGTCAAGTTTCAAGGAGCTAGCACAAACCGTGTTTGATTTAGAGTTTCAAACACATCTATCTATATAGCAGAAAACAGAGTGAAACCTAAAAATTCAAAGTGTTACTGGAAACGAACGCTTGAACCTAGAAGAGTGAAAATTGGGCAGCCAAGTGGGCTTAGTGAACTGATCATGACCACCAAGTATCATCAAGATTTGGTGAAAAAAAGGTTGCTGAGATTTCAGCAAACTAGTAGTTTTTTGGAAGCTTGGCAACCCCTTTCAAACGAAAGTGTTCTTTGCCAGTCTCTGCATTTGGTACTTCAAGAGGAAACAAACCATTGAGATAGAACTTAGAACTACTTCATTTTGTCAAGTTTCACGGAGCTAGCACAAACCGTGTTTGATTTAGAGTTTCAAACACATCTATCTATATAGCAGAAAACAGAGTGAAACCTAAAAATTCAAACTGTTACTGGAAACGAACGCTTGAACCTAGAAGAGTGAAAGTTGGGCAGCCAAGTGGGATTAGTGAACTGATCATTACCACCAAGTATCATCAAGATTTGGTGAAAAAATGTTTGCTGAGATTTCAGCAAACCAGTAGTTTTTTGGAAGCATGGCAACCCCTTTCAAACGAAAGTGTTTTTCGCCCGTTTCTGCATGGGGTACTTCAAGAGGAAACAAACCATAGAGATAGAACTTAGAACTACTTCATTTGGTCAAGTTTCAAGGAGCTAGCACAAACCGTGTTTGATTTAGAGTTTCAAAAACATCTATCTTTATAGCAGAAAACAGAGTGAAACCTAAAAATTCAAACTGTTACTGGAAACGAACGCTTGAACCTAGAAGAGTGAAAGTTGGGCAGCCAAGTGGGATTAGTGAACTGATCATTACCACCAAGTATCATCAAGATTTGGTGAAAAAATGTTTGCTGAGATTTCAGCAAACTAGTAGTTTTTTGGAAGCTTGGCAACCCCTTTCAAACGAAAGTGTTTTTCGCCATTATCTGCATGGGGTACTTCAAGAGGAAACAAACCATAGAGATAGAACTTAGAACTACTTCATTTGGTCAAGTTTCAAGGAGCTAGCACAAACCGTGTTTGATTTAGAATTCCAAACACAGCTATCTATGTTGGAGAAAACAGAGGGAAACCTAAAAATTCAAAGAGTCACTGGAAACGAAAGCTTCAACCTAGAAGAATAAAATTTGGGCAGCCAAGTGGGATTAGTGAACTGATCATTACCACCAAGTATCATCAAGTTTTGGTGAAAAAATGTTTGCTGAGATTTCAGCAAACTAGTAGTTTTTTGGAAGCTTGGCAACCCCTTTCAAACGAAAGTGTTTTTCGCCAGTCTCTGCATGGGGTACTTCAAGAGGAAACAAACCATAGAGAAAGAACTTAGAACTACTTCATTTGGTCAAGTTTCAAGGAGCTAGCACAAACCGTGTTTGATTTAGAATTCCAAACACAGCTATCTATGTTGGAGAAAACAGAGTGAAACCTAAAAATTCAAACAGTCACTGGAAACGAATGCTTCAACCTAGAAGAATAAAATTTGGTCAGCCAAGTGGGATTAGTGAACTGATCATTACCACCAAGTATCATCAAGATTTGGTGAAAAAATGTTTGCTGAGATTTCAGCAAACTAGTAGTTTTTTGGAAGCTTGGCAACCCCTTTCAAACGAAAGTGTTTTTCGCCAGTCTCTGCATGGGGTACTTCAAGAGGAAAAAAACCATAGAGATAGAACTAACAACTACTTCATTTTGTCAAGTTTCAAGGAGCTAGCACAAACCGTGTTTGATTTAGAGTTTCAAAGACATCTATCTATATAGCAGAAAACAGAGTGAAACCTAAAATTTCAAAGTGTTACTCGAAACGAACGCTTGAACCTAGAAGAGTAAAAATTGGGCAGCCAAGTGGGATTAGTGAACTGATCATTACCACCAAGTATCATCAAGTTTTGGTGAAAAAATGTTTGCTGAGATTTCAGCAAACCAGTAGTTTTTTGGAAGCTTGTCAAACCCTTTCAAACGAAAGTGTTTTTCGCCCGTTTCTGCATGGGGTACTTCAAGAGGAAACAAACTATAGAGATAGAACTTAGAACTACTTCATTTGGTCAAGTTTCAAGGAGCTAGCACAAACCGTGTTTGATTTAGAGTTTCAAACACATCTATCTTTATAGCAGAAAACAGAGTGAAACCTAAAAATTCAAACTGTTACTGGAAACGAACGCTTGAACCTAGAAGAGTGAAAGTTGGGCAGCCAAGTGGGATTAGTGAACTGATCATTACCACCAAGTATCATCAACATTTGGTGAAAAAATGTTTGCTGAGATTTCAGCAAACTAGTAGTTTTTTGGAAGCTTGGCAACCCCTTTCAAACGAAAGTGTTTTTCGCCATTCTCTGCATGGGGTACTTCAAGAGGAAACAAACCATAGAGATAGAACTTAGAACTACTTCATTTGGTCAAGTTTCAAGGAGCTAGCACAAACCGTGTTTGATTTAGAATTCCAAACACAGCTATCTATGTTGGAGAAAGCAGAGTGAAACCTAAAAATTCAAACAGTCACTGGAAACGAAAGCTTCAACTTAGAAGAATAAAATTTGGGCAGCCAAGTGGGATTAGTGAACTGATCATTACCACCAAGTATCATCAAGTTTTGGTGAAAAAATGTTTGCTGAGATTTCAGCAAACTAGTAGTTTTTTGGAAGCTTGGCAACCCCTTTCAAACGAAAGTGTTTTTCGCCAGTCTCTGCATGGGGTACTTCAAGAGGAAACAAACCATAGAGATAGAACTTAGAACTACTTGATTTGGTCAAGTTTCAAGGAGCTAGCACAAACCGTGTTTGATTTAGAATTCCAAACACAGCTATCTATGTTGGAAAAAACAGAGTGAAACCTAAAAATTCAAACAGTCACTGGAAACGAAAGCTTCAACCTAGAAGAATAAAATTTGGGCAGCCAAGTGGAATTAGTGAACTGATCATTACCACCAAGTATCATCAAGATTTGGTGAAAAAATGTTTGCTGAGATTTCAGCAAACTAGTAGTTTTTTGGAAGCTTGGCAACCCCTTTCAAACGAAAGTGTTTTCCGCCAGTCTCTGCATGGGGTACTTCAAGAGGAAAAAAACCATAGAGATAAAACTAGCAACTTCTTCATTTTGTCAAGTTTCAAGGAGCTAGCACAAACCGTGTTTGATTTAGAGTTTCAAAGACATCTATCTATATAGCAGAAAACAGAGTGAAACCTAAACTTTCAAAGTGTTACTCGAAATGAACGCTTGAACCTAGAAGAGTGAAAATTGGGCAGCCAAATGGGCTTAGTGAACTGATCATGACCACCAAGTATCATCAAGATTTGGTGAAAAAATATTTGCTGAGATTTCAGCAAACTAGTAGTTTTTTGGAAGCTTCGCAACCCCTTTCAAACGAAAGTGTTCTTCGCCAGTCTCTGCATGGGGTACTTCAAGAGGAAACAAACCATAGAGATAGAACTTAGAACTACTTCATTCGGTCAAGTTTCAAGGAGCAAGCACAAACCGTGTTTGATTTAGAATTCCAAACACAGCTATCTATGTTGGAGAAAACAGAGTGAAACCTAAAAATTCAAACAGTCACTGGAAACGAAAGCTTCAACCTAGAAGAATAAAATTTGGGCAGCCAAGTGGGCTTAGTGAACTGATCATTACCACCAAGTACCATCAAGATTTGGTGAAAAAATGTTTGCTGAGATTTCAGCAAACGAGTAGTTTTTTGGAAGCTTGGCAACCCCTTTCAAACGAAAGTGTTCTTCGCCAGTCTCTGCATGGGGTACTTCAAGAGGAAACAAACCATAGAGATAGAACTTAGAACTACTTCATTTTGTCAAGTTTCAAGGAGCTAGCAAAAACTGTGTTTGATTTAGAGTTTCAAACACATCTACCTATATAGCAGAAAACAGAGTGAAACCTAAAAATTCAAAGTGTTACTGGAAACCAATGCTTGAACCTAGAAGAGTGAAAATTGGGCAGCCAAGTGGGCTTAGTGAACTGATCATTACCACCAAGTATCATCAAGATTTGGTGAAAAAATGTTTGCTGAGATTTCAGCAAGCTAGTAGTTTTTTGGAAGCTTGTCAACCCCTTTCAAACGAAAGTGTTTTTCGCCAGTCTCTGCATGGGGTACTTCAAGAGGAAACAAACCATAGAGATAGAACTTAGAACTACTTCCTTTTGTCAAGTTTCAAGGAGCTAGCACAAACCGTGTTTGATTTAGAGTTTCAAACACATCTATCTATATAGCAGAAAACAGAGTGAAACCTAAAAATTCAAAGTGTTACTGGAAACGAACGCTTGAACCTAGAAGAGTGAAAATTGGGCAGCCAAGTGGGCTTAGTGAACTGATCATTAACACCAAGTATCATCAAGATTTGTTGAAAAAATGGTTGCTGAGATTTCAGCAAACTAGTAGTTTTTTGGAAGCTTGGCAACCCCTTTCAAACGAAAGTGTTTTTCGCCAGTCTCTGCATGGGGTACTTCAAGAGGAAACAAACCATAGAGATAGAACTTAGAACTACTTCATTGGGTCAACTTTCAAGGAGCTAGCAAAAACCGTGTTTGATTTAGAATTCCAAACACAGCTATCTATGTTGGAGAAAACAGAGTGAAACCTAAAAATTCAAACAGTAACTGGAAACGAAAGCTTCAACCTAGAAGAATAAAATTTGGGCAGCCAAGTGGGCTTAGTGAACTGATCATTACCACCAAGTATCATCAAGATTTGGTGAAAAAATGTTTGCTGAGATTTCAGCAAACTAGTAGTTTTTTGGAAGCTTGGCAACCCCTTTCAAACGAAAGTGTTTTTTGCCAGTCTCTGCATGGGGTACTTCAAGAGGAAAAAAACCATAGAGATAGAACTAACAGCTACTTCATTTTGTCAAGTTTCAAGGAGCTAGCACAAACCGTGTTTGATTTAGAGTTTCAAAGACATCTATCTATATAGCAGAAAACAGAGTGAAACCTAAAAATTCAAAGTGTTACTGGAAACGAACGCTTGAAGCTAGAAGAGTGAAAACTGGGCAGCCAAGTGGGCTTAGTGCACTGATCATTACCACCTAGTATCATCAAGATTTGGTGAAAAAATGTTTGCTGAGATTTCAGCAAACGAGTAGTTTTTTGGAAGCTTGGCAACCCCTTTCAAACGAAAGTGTTTTTCGCCAGTCTCTGCATGGGGTACTTCAAGAGGAAACAAACCATAGAGATAGAACTTAGAACTACTTCATTTGGTCAAGTTTCAAGGAGCTAACACAAACCGTGTTTGATTTAGAATTCCAAACACAGCTATCTATGTAGGAGAAAACAGAGTGAAACCTAAAAATTCAAAATGTTACTGGAAACGAATGCTTCAACCTAGAAGAATAAAAATTGGGCAGCCAAGTGGGATTAGTGAACTGATCATTACCACCAAGTATCATCAAGATTTGGTGAAAAAATGGTTCCTGAGATTTCAGCAAACTAGTAGTTTTTTGGAAGCTTGGCAACCCCTTTCAAACGAAAGTGTTTTTCGCCAGTCTCTGCATGGGGTACTTCAAGAGGAAACAAACCATAGAGACAGAACTTAGAACTACTTCATTCGGTCAAGTTTCAAGGAGCAAGCACAAACCGTGTTTGATTTAGAATTCCAAACACAGCTATCTATGTTGGAGAAAACAGAGTGAAACCTAAAAATTCAAACAGTCACTGGAAACGAAAGCTTCAACCTAGAAGAATAAAATTTGGGCAGCCAAGTGGGCTTAGTGAACTGATCATTACCACCAAGTATCATCAAGATTTGGTGAAAAAATGTTTGCTGAGATTTCAGCAAACTAGTAGTTTTTTGGAAGCTTGGCAACCCCTTTCAAACGAAAGTGTTTTTCGCCAGTCTCTGCATGGGGTACTTCAAGAGGAAAAAAACCATAGAGATAGAACTAACAGCTACTTCATTTTGTCAAGTTTCAAGGAGCTAGCACAAACCGTGTTTGATTTAGAGTTTCAAAGACATCTATCTATATAGCAGAAAACAGAGTGAAACCTAAAAATTCAAAGTGTTACTGGAAACGAACGCTTGAAGCTAGAAGAGTGAAAATTGGGCAGCCAAGTGGGCTTAGTGCACTGATCATTACCTCCTAGTATCATCAAGATTTGGTGAAAAAATGTTTGCTGAGATTTCAGCAAACGAGTAGTTTTTTGGAAGCTTGGCAACCCCTTTCAAACGAAAGTGTTTTTCGCCAGTCTCTGCATGGGGTACTTCAAGAGGAAACAAACCATAGAGATAGAACTTAGAACTACTTCATTTGGTCAAGTTTCAAGGAGCTAACACAAACCGTGTTTGATTTAGAATTCCAAACACAGCTATCTATGTAGGAGAAAACAGAGTGAAACCTAAAAATTCAAACTGTTACTGGAAACGAATGCTTCAACCTAGAAGAATAAAAATTGGGCAGCCAAGTGGGATTAGTGAACTGATCATTACCACCAAGTATCATCAAGATTTGGTGAAAAAATGGTTCCTGAGATTTCAGCAAACTAGTAGTTTTTTGGAAGCTTGGCAACCCCTTTCAAACGAAAGTGTTTTTCGCCAGTCTCTGCATGGGGTACTTCAAGAGGAAACAAACCATAGAGACAGAACTTAGAACTACTTCATTCGGTCAAGTTTCAAGGAGCAAGCACAAACCGTGTTTGATTTAGAATTCCAAACACAGCTATCTATGTTGGAGAAAACAGAGTGAAACCTAAAAATTCAAACAGTCACTGGAAACGAAAGCTTCAACCTAGAAGAATAAAATTTGGGCAGCCAAGTGGGCTTAGTGAACTGATCATTACCACCAAGTATCATCAAGATTTGGTGAAAAAATGTTTGCTGAGATTTCAGCAAACTAGTA
This sequence comes from Callospermophilus lateralis, assembly GCF_048772815.1. NCBI lineage: Eukaryota > Metazoa > Chordata > Mammalia > Rodentia > Sciuridae > Callospermophilus > Callospermophilus lateralis. The sequence continues at coordinate 7,989 of NW_027510455.1, read as the reverse complement.
GTTTTTTTGAAGCTTGGCAACCCCTTTCAAACGAAAGTGTTCTTCGCCAGTCTCTGCATGGGGTACTTCAAGAGGAAACAAACCATAGAGATAGAACTTAGAACTACTTCATTTTGTCAAGTTTCAAGGAGCTAGCACAAACCGTGTTTGATTTAGAGTTTCAAACACATCTACCTATATAGCAGAAAACAGAGTGAAACCTAAAAATTCAAAGTGTTACTGGAAACCAACGCTTGAACCTAGAAGAGTGAAAATTGGGCAGCCAAGTGGGCTTAGTGAACTGATCATTACCACCAAGTATCATCAAGATTGGTGAAAAAATGTTTGCTGAGATTTCAGCAAACTAGTAGATTTTTGGAAGCTTGGCAACCCCTTTCAAAGGAAAGTGTTTTTTGCCAGTATCTGCATGGGGTACTTCAAGAGGAAACAAACCATAGAGATAGAACTTAGAACTACTTCATTTTGTCAAGTTTCACGGAGCTAGCACAAACCGTGTTTGATTTAGAGTTTCAAACACATCTATCTATATAGCAGAAAACAGAGTGAAACCTAAAAATTCAAACTGTTACTGGAAATGAACGCTTGAACCTAGAAGAGTGAAAGTTGGGCAGCCAAGTGAGATTAGTGAACTGATCATTACCACCAAGTATCATCAAGATTTGGTGAAAAAATGTTTGCTGAGATTTCAGCAAACTAGTAGTTTTTTGGAAGCTTGGCAACCCCTTTCAAACGAAAGTGTTTTTCGCCAGTCTCTGCATGGGGTACTTCAAGAGGAAACAAACCATAGAGATAGAACTTAGAACTACTTCATTTGGTCAAGTTTCAAGGAGCTAGCACAAACCGTGTTTGATTTAGAATTCCAAACACAGCTATCTATGTTGGAGAAAACAGAGTGAAACCTAAAAATTCAAACAGTCACTGGAAACGAAAGCTTCAACCAAGAAGAATAAAATTTGGGCAGCCAAGTGGGCTTAGTGAACTGATCATTACCACAAAGTATCATCAAGATTTGGGGAAAAAATGTTTGCTGAGATTTCAGCAAACGAGTAGTTTTTTGGAAGCTTGGCAACCCCTTTCAAACGAAAGTGTTCTTCGCCAGTCTCTGCATGGGGTACCTCAAGAGGAAACAAACCATAGATATAGAACTTAGAACTACTTCATTTTGTCAAGTTTCACGGAGCTAGCACAAACCGTGTTTGATTTAGAGTTTCAAACACATCTATCTATATAGCAGAAAACAGAGTGAAACCTAAAAATTCAAACTGTTACTGGAAATGAACGCTTGAACCTAGAAGAGTGAAAGTTGGGCAGCCAAGTGGGAATAGTGAACTGATCATTACCACCTAGTATCATCAAGATTTGGTGAAAAAATGTTTGCTGAGATTTCAGCAAACGAGAAGTTTTTTGGAAGCTTGGCAACCCCTTTCAAACGAAAGTGTTTTTCGCCAGTCTCTGCATGGGGTACTTCAAGAGGAAACAAACCATAGAGATAGAACTTAGAACTACTTCATTGGGTCAAGTTTCAAGGAGCTAGCACAAACCGTGTTGATTTAGAATTCCAAACACAGCTATCTATGTTGGAGAAAACAGAGTGAAACCTAAAAATTCAAACAGTCACTGGAAACGAAAGCTTCAACCTAGAAGAATAAAATTTGGGCAGCCAAGTGGGCTTAGTGAACTGATCATTAAAACCAAGTATCATCAAGATTTGGTGAAAAAATGGTTGCTGAGATTTCAGCAAACTAGTAGTTTTTTGGAAGCTTGGCAACCCCTTTCAAACGAAAGTGTTTTTCGCAAGTCTCTGCATGGGGTACTTCAAGAGGAAAAAAACCATAGAGATAGAACTAACAACTACTTTATTTTGTCAAGTTTCAAGGAGCTAGCACAAACCGTGTTTGATTTAGAGTTTCAAAGACATCTATCTATATAGCAGAAAACAGAGTGAAACCTAAAAATTCAAAGTGTTACTGGAAACGAACGCTTGAAGCTAGAAGAGTGAAAATTGGGCAGCCAAGTGGGCTTAGTGCACTGATCATTACCACCTAGTATCATCAAGATTTGGTGAAAAAATGTTTGCTGAGATTTCAGCAAACGAGTAGTTTTTTGGAAGCTTGGCAACCCCTTTCAAACGAAAGTGTTTTTCGCCAGTCTCTGCATGGGGTACTTCAAGAGGAAACAAACCATAGAGATAGAACTTAGAACTACTTCATTTGGTCAAGTTTCAAGGAGCTAACACAAACCGTGTTTGATTTAGAATTCCAAACACAGCTATTTATGTAGGAGAAAACAGAGTGAAACCTAAAAATTCAAACTGTTACTGGAAACGAATGCTTCAACCTAGAAGAATAAAAATTGGGCAGCCAAGTGGGATTAGTGAACTGATCATTACCACCAAGTATCATCAAGATTTGGTGAAAAAATGTTTGCTGAGATTTCAGCAAACTAGTAGTTTTTTGGAAGCTTGGCAACCCCTTTCAAACGAAAGTGTTTTTCGCCAGTCTCTGCATGGGGTACTTCAAGAGGAAACAAACCATAGAGATAGAACTTAGAACTACTTCATTTTGTCAAGTTTCAAGGAGCTAGCACAAACCGTGTTTGATTTAGAGTTTCAAACACATCTATCTATATAGCAAAAAACAGAGTGAAACCTAAAAATTCAAAGTGTTAGTGGAAACGAACGCTTGAACCTAGAAGAGTGAAAGTTGGGCAGCCAAGTGGGCTTAGTGAACTGATCATTACCACCAAGTATCATCAAGATTTGGTGAAAAAATGTTTGCTGAGATTTCAGCAAACGAGTAGTTTTTTGGAAGCTTGGCAACCCTTTCAAACGAAAGTGTTTTTCGCCAGTCTCTGCATGGGGTACTTCAAGAGGAAACAAACCATAGAGATAGAACTTAGAACTACTTCATTCGGTCAAGTTTCAAGGAGCAAGCACAAACCGTGTTTGATTTAGAATTCCAAACACAGCTATCTATGTTGGAGAAAACAGAGTGAAACCTAAAAATTCAAACAGTCACTGGAAACGAAAGCTTCAACCTAGAAGAATAAAATTTTGGCAGCCAAGTGGGCTTAGTGAACTGATCATTACCACCAAGTATCATCAAGATTTGGTGAAAAAATGTTTGCTGAGATTTCAGCAAACGAGTAGTTTTTTGGAAGCTTGGCAACCCCTTTCAAACCAAAGTGTTCTTCGCCAGTCTCTGCATGGGGTACTTCAAGAGGAAACAAACCATAGAGATAGAACTTAGAACTACTTCATTTTGTCAAGTTTCAAGGAGCTAGCACAAACGGTGTTTGATTTAGAGTTTCAAACACATCTACCTATATAGCAGAAAACAGAGTGAAACCTAAAAATTCAAAGTGTTACTGGAAACCAACGCTTGAACCTAGAAGAGTGAAAACTGGGCAGCCAAGTGGGCTTAGTGAACTGATCATTACCACCAAGTATCATCAAGATTTGGTGAAAAAATGTTTGCTGAGATTTCATCAAACTAGTAGTTTTTTGGAAGCTTGGCAACCCCTTTCAAACGAAAGTGTTTTTCGCCAGTCTCTGCATGGGGTACTTCAAGAGGAAACAAACCATAGAGATAGAACTTAGAACTACTTCATTTGGTCAAGTTTCAAGGAGCTAGCACAAACCGTGTTTGATTTAGAATTCCAAACACAGCTATCTATGTTGGAGAAAACAGAGTGAAACCTAAAAACTCAAACAGTCACTGGAAACGAAAGCTTCAACCTAGAAGAATAAAATTTGGGCAGCCAAGTGGGCTTAGTGAACTGATCATTACCACCAAGTATCATCAAGATTTGGTGAAAAAAGGTTTGCTGAGATTTCAGCAAACGAGTAGTTTTTTGGAAGCTTGGCAACCCCTTTCAAACGAAAGTGTTCTTCGCCAGTCTCTGCATGGGGTACTTCAAGAGGAAACAAACCATAGAGATAGAACTTAGAACTACTTCATTTTGTCAAGTTTCACGGAGCTAGCACAAAGCGTGTTTGATTTAGAGTTTCAAACACATCTATCTATATAGCAGAAAACAGAGTGAAACCTAAAAATTCAAACTGTTACTGGAAATGAACGCTTGAACCTAGAAGAGTGAAAGTTGGACAGCCAAGTGGGATTAGTGAACTGATCATTACCACCTAGAATCATCAAGATTTGGTGAAAAAATATTTGCTGAGATTTCAGCAAACGAGTAGTTTTTTGGAAGCTTGGCAACCCCTTTCAAACGAAAGTGTTTTTCACCAGTCTCTGCATGGGGTACTTCAAGAGGAAAAAAACCATAGAGATAGAACTTAGAACTACTTCATTTGGTCAAGTTTCAAGGAGCTAGCACAAACCGTGTTTGATTTATAATTCCAAACACAGCTATCTATGTAGGAGAAAACAGAGTGAAACCTAAAAATTCAAACTGTTACTGGAAACGAATGCATCAACCTAGAAGAATAAAAATTGGGCAGCCAAGTGGGATTAGTGAACTGATCATTACCACCAAGTATCATCAAGAGTTCGTGAAAAAATGTTTGCTGAGATTTCAGCAAACTAGTAGTTTTTTGGAAGCTTGGCAACCCCTTTCAAACGAAAGTGTTTTTCGCCAGTCTCTGCATGGGGTACTTCAAGAGGAAACAAACCAGAGAGATAGAACTTAGAACTACTTCATTTGGTCAAGTTTCAAGGAGCTAGCACAAACCGTGTTTGATTTAGAGTTTCAAACACATCTATCTATATAGCAGAAAACAGAGTGAAACCTAAAAATTCAAAGTGTTACTGGAAACGAACGCTTGAACCTAGAAGAGTGAAAGTTGGGCAGCCAAGTGAGATTAGTGAACTGATCATTACCACCAAGTATCATCAAGATTTGGTGAAAAAATGTTTGCTGAGATTTCAGCAAACTAGTAGTTTTTTGGAAGCTTGGCAACCCCTTTCAAACGAAAGTGTTTTTCGCCAGTCTCTGAATGGGGTACTTCAAGAGGAAACAAACCATAGAGATAGAACTTAGAACTACTTCATTTGGTCAAGTTTCAAGGAGCTAGCACAAACCGTGTTTGATTTAGAATTCCAAACACAGCTATCTATGTAGGAGAAAACAGAGTGAAACCTAAAAATTCAAACTGTTACTAGAAACGAATGCTTCAACCTAGAAGAATAAAAATTGGGCAGCCAAGTGGGATTAGTAAACTGATCATTACCATCAAGTATCATCAAGATTTGGTGAAAAAATGTTTGCTGAGATTTCAGCAAGCTAGTAGTTTTTTGGAAGCTTGGCAACCCCTTTCAAACGAAAGTGTTTTTCGCTAGTCTCTGCATGGGGTACTTCAAGAGGAAACCAACCATAGAGATAGAACTTAGAACTACTTCATTTTGTCAAGTTTCAAGGAGCTAGCACAAACCGTGTTTGATTTAGGGTTTCAAACACATCTATCTATATAGCAGAAAACAGAGTGAAACCTAAAAATTCAAAGTGTTACTGGAAACGAACGCTTGAACCTAGAAGAGTGAAAATTGGGCAGCCAAGTGGGCTTAGTGAACTGATCATTACCACCAAGTATCATCAAGATTTGGTGAAAAAATGGTTGCTGAGATTTCAGCAAACTAGTAGTTTTTTGGAAGCTTGGCAACCCCTTTCAAACGAAAGTGTTTTTCGCCAGTCTCTGCATGGGGTACTTCAAGAGGAAACAAACCATAGAGATAGAACTTAGAACTACTTCATTCGGTCAAGTTTCAAGGAGCAAGCACAAACCGTGTTTGATTTAGAATTCCAAACACAGCTATCTATGTTGGAGAAAACAGAGTGAAACCTAAAAATTCAAACAGTCACTGGAAACGAAAGCTTCAACCTAGAAGAATAAAATTTGGGCAGCCAAGTGGGATTAGTGAACTGATCATTACCACCAAGTATCATCAAGATTTGGTGAAAAAATGTTTGCTGAGATTTCAGCAAACAAGTAGTTCTTTGGAAGCTTGGCAACCCCTTTCAAACGAAAGTGTTTTTCGCCAGTCTGTGCATGGGGTACTTCAAGAGGAAAAAAACCATAGAGATAGAACTAACAACTACTTCATTTTGTCAAGTTTCAAGGAGCTAGCACAAACCGTGTTTGATTTAGAGTTTCAAAGACATCTATCTATATAGCAGAAAACAGAGTGAAACCTAAAAATTCAAAGTGTTACTGGAAACGAACGCTTGAACTTAGAAGAGTGAAAATTGGGCAGCCAAGTGCGCTTAGTGCACTGATCATTACCACCTAGTATCATCAAGATTTGGTGAAAAAATGTTTGCTGAGATTTCAGCAAACGTGTAGTTTTTTGGAAGCTTGGCAACCCCTTTCAAACGAAAGTGTTTTTCGCCAGTCTCTGCATGGGGTACTTCAAGAGGAAACAAACCATAAAGATAGAACTTAGAACTACTTCATTTGGTCAAGTTTCAAGGAGCTAGCACAAACCGTGTTTGATTTAGAGTTTCAAACACATCTATCTATATAGCAGAAAACAGAGTGAAACCTAAAAATTCAAAGTGTTACTAAAAACGAACGCTTGAACCTAGAAGAGTGAAAATTGGGCAGCCAAGTGGGCTTAGTGAACTGATCATTACCACCAAGTATCATCAAGATTTTCTGAAAAAAGTTTGCTGAGATTTCAGCAAACTTGTAGTTTTTTGGAAGCTTGGCAACCCCTTTCAAACGAAAGTGTTTTTCGCCAGTCTCTGCATGGGGTACTTCAAGAGGAAACAAACCATAGAGATAGAACTTAGAACTACTTCATTTTGTCAAGTTTCAAGGAGCTAGCACAAACCGTGTTTGATTTAGAATTCCAAACACAGCTAACTATGTTGGAGAAAACAGAGTGAAACCTAAAAATTCAAACAGTCACTGGAAAAGAAAGCTTCAACCTAGAAGAATAAAATTTGGGCAGCCAAGTGGGCTTAGTGAACTGATCATTACCACCAAGTATCATCAAGATTTGGTGAAAAAATGTTTGCTGAGATTTCAGCAAACGAGTAGTTTTTTGGAAGCTTGGCAACCCCTTTCAAACGAAAGTGTTCTTCGCCAGTCTCTGCATGGGGTACTTCAAGAGGAAACAAACCATAGAGATAGGACTTAGAACTACTTCATTTTGTCAAGTTTCACGGAGCTAGCACAAACCGTGTTTGATTTACAGTTTCAAACATATCTATCTATATAGCAGAAAACAGAGTGAAACCTAAAAAATCAAACTGTTACTGGAAACGAACGCTTGAACCTAGAAGAGTGAAAGTTGGGCAGCCAAGTGGGATTAGTGAACTGATCATTACCACCTAGTATCATCAAGATTTGGTGAAAAATGTTTGCTGAGATTTCAGCAAACGAGTAGTTTTTTGGAAGCTTGGCAACCCCTTTCAAACGAAAGTGTTTTTCGCCAGTCTCTGCATGGGGTACTTCAAGAGGAAACAAACCATAGAGATAGAACTTAGAACTACTTCATTTGGTCAAGTTTCAAGGAGCTAGCACAAACCGTGTTTGATTTAGAATTCCAAACACAGCTATCTATGTTGGAGAAAACAGAGTGAAACCTAAAAATTCAAACAGTCACTGGAAACGAAAGCTTCAACCTAGAAGAATAAAATTTGGGCAGCCAAGTGGGCTTAGTGAACTGATCATTACCACCAAGTATCATCAAGATTTTGGTGAAAAAATGTTTGCTGAGATTTCAGCAAACTAGTAGTTTTTTGGAAGCTTGGCAACCCCATTTAAACGAAAGTGTTTTTCGCCAGTCTCTGCATGGGGTACTTCAAGAGGAACAAACCATAGAGATAGAACTTAGAACTACTTCATTTGGTCAAGTTTCAAGGAGCTAGCACAAACCGTGTTTGATTTAGAGTTTCAAACACATCTACCTATATAGCAGAAAACAGAGTGAAACCTAAAAATTCAAAGTGTTACTGGAAACGAACGCTTGAACCTAGAAGAGTGAAAATTGTGCAGCCAAGTGGGCTTAGTGAACTGATCATTACCAC
>NW_027510454.1:0-33819 GCF_048772815.1 Callospermophilus lateralis | reverse complement strand
TCAAGATTTGGTGAAAAATGTTTGCTGAGATTTCAGCAAACTACTAGTTTTTTGGAAGCTTGGCAACCCCTTTGAAACGAAAGTGTTTTTCGCCAGTCTCTGCATGGGGTAATTCAAGAGGAAACAAACCATAGAGAGAGAACTTGAACTACTTCATTTGGTCAAGTTTCAAGGAGCTAGCACAAACCGTGTTTGATTTAGAGTTTCAAACACATCTATCTATATAGCAGAAAACAGAGTGAAACCTAAAAATTCAAAGTGATACTGGAAACGAACGCTTGAACCAAAAAGAGTGAAAATTCGGCAGCCAAGTGTGCTTAGTGAACTGATCATTACCAACAAGTATCATCAAGATTTGGTGAAAAAATGTTTGCTGAGATTTCAGGAAACTAGTAGATTTTTGGAAGCTTGGCAACCCCTTTCAAACGAAAGTGTTTTTCGCCAGTCTCTGCATGGGGTACTTCAAGAGGAATCAAACCATAGAGATAGAACTTAGAACTACTTCATTTGGTCAAGTTTCAAGGAGACAGCACAAACCGTGTTTGATTTAGAATTCCAAACACAGCTATCTATGTAGGAGAAAACAGAGTGAAACCTAAAAATTCAAACTGTTACTGGAAACGAATGCTTCAACCCAGAAGAATAAAAATTGGGCAGCCAAGTGGGCTTAGTGAACTGGTCATTACCACCAAGTATCATCAAGATTTGGTGAAACAATGTTTGCTGAGATTTCAGCAAACTAGTAGTTTCTTGGAAGCTTGGCAACCCCTTTCAAACGAAAGTGTTTTTCGCCCGTCTCTGCATGGGGTACTTCAAGAGGAATCAAACCATAGAGATAGAACTTAGAACTACTTCATTTGGTCAAGTTTCATGGAGCTAGCACAAACCGTGTTTGATTTAGAATTCCAAACACAGCTATCTATGTAGGAGAAAACAGAGTGAAACCTAAAAATTCAAACTGTTACTGGAAACGAATGCTTCAACCTAGAAGAATAAAAATTGGGCAGCCAAGTGGGCTTAGTGAACTGATCATTACCACCTAGTATCATCAAGATTTGGTGAAAAAATGTTTGCTGAGATTTCAGCAAACTAGTAGTTTTTTGGAAGCTTGGCAACCCCTTTCAATCGAAAGTGTTTTTCGCCAGTCTCTGCATGGGGTACTTCAAGAGGAAACAAACCATAGAGATAGAACTTAGAACTACTTCATTTTGTCAAGTTTCAAAAAGCCTGCAAAAATCGTGTTTGATTTAGAGTTTCAAACACATCTATCTATATAGCAGAAAACAGAGTGAAACGTAAAAATTCAAAGTGATACTGAAACGAACGCTTGAACCTAGAAGAGTAAAAATTGGGCAGCCAAGGGGGCTTAGTGAACTGATCATTACCACCAAGTATCATCAAGATTTGGTGAAAAAATGTTTGCTGAGATTTCAGAAAACTAGTAGCTTTTGGGAGCATGGCAACCCCTTTCAAACGAAAGTGTTTTTCGCCAGTCTCTGCATGGGGTACTTCAAGAGGAAACAAACCATAGAGATAGAACTTAGAACTACTTCATTTGGTCAAGTTTCAAGGAGCTAGCACAAACCGTGTTTGATTTAGAATTCCAAACACAGCTATCGATGTAGGAGAAAAGAGAATGAAACCTAAAAATTCAAACTGTTACTGGAAACGAATGCTTCAACCTAGAAGAATAAAAATTGGGCAGCCAAGTGGGATTAGTGAACTGATCATTACCACTAAGTATCATCAAGATTTGGTGAAAAAGTATTTGCTGATATTTCAGCAAACTAGTAGTTCTTTGGAAGCTTGGAACCCCTTTCAAACAAAAGTGTTTTTCGCAAGTCTCTGCATGGGGTACTTCAAGAGGAAAGAAACCATAGAGATAGAACGTAGAACTACTTCATTTTGTCAAGTTTCAAGGAGCTAGCACAAACCGTGTTTGATTTAGAATTCCAAACACAACTATCTATGTAGGAGAAAACAGAGTGAAACCTAAAAATTCAAACTGTTAAAGAAAACGAACGCTTGAACCGAGAAGAGTGAAACTTGGGCAGCCAAGTGGGCTTAGTGAACTGATCATTACCACCAAGTATCATCAAGATTTGGTGAAAAATGTTTGCTGAGATTTCAGCAAACTACTAGTTTTTTGGAAGCTAGGCAACCCCTTTAAAACGAAAGTGTTTTTCGCCAGTCTCTGCATGGGGTACTTCAAGAGGAAACAAACCATAGAGATAGAACTTAGAACTACTTCATTTGGTCAAGTTTCAAGGAGCTAGCACAAACCGTGTTTGATTTAGAATTCCAAACACAGCTATCTCTGTAGGAGAAAACAGAGTGAAACCTAAAAATTCAAACTGTTACTGGAAACAAATGCTTCAACCTAGAAGAATAAAAATTGGGGCAGCCAAGTGGGCTTAGTGAACTGATCATTACCACCAAGTATCATCAAGATTTGGAGAAACAATGTTTGCTGAGATTTCAGCAAACTAGTGTTTTTTGGAAGCTTGGCAACCCCTTTCAAACGAAAGTGTTTTTCGCCAGTCTCTGCATAGGGTACTTCAAGAGGAAACAAACCATAGAGATAGAACTTAGAACTACTTCATTTGGTCAAGTTTCAAGGAGCCTGGAAAAACCGTGTTTGATTTAGAGTTTCAAACACATCTATCTATATAGCAGAAAACAGAGTGAAACCTAAAAATTCAAACTGTTCCTGGAAACGAACGCTTGAACCTAGAAGAGTGAAAATTGGGCAGCCAAGTGGGCTTCGTGAACTGATCATTACCACCAAGTATCATCAAGATAGTGAAAGAATATTTGCTGAGATTTCAGCAAACTTGTAGTTCCTTGGAAGCTTGGCAACCCCTTTCAAACGAAAGTGTTTTTCGCCAGTCTCTGCATGGGGTACTTCAAGAGGAAACAAACCATAGAGATAGAACTTAGAACTACTTCATTTGGTCAAGTTTCAAGGAGGTAGCACAAACCGTTTTTGATTTAGAATTCCAAACACAACTATCTATGTAGGAAAAAACAGAGTGAAACCTAAAAATTCAAAGTGTTACTGGAAACGAACGCTTGAACCTAGAAGAGTGAAAATTGGGTAGCCAAGTGGGCTTAGTGAACTGATCATTACCACCAAGTATCATCAAGATTTGGTGAAAAAATGTTTGCTGAGATTTCAGCAAACAAGTAGTTTTTTGGAAGCTTGGCAACCCTTTCAAACGAAAGTGTTTTTCGCCAGTCTCTGCATGGGGTACTTCAAGAGGAAACAAACCATAGAGATAGAACTTAGAACTACTTCATTTGGTCAAGTTTCACGGAGCTAGCACAAACCGTGTTTGATTTAGAATTCCAAACACAGCTATCTATGTAGGAGAAAACAGAGTGAAACCTAAAAATTCAAACTGTTACTGGAAATGAATGCTTCAACCCAGAAGAATAAATATTGGGCAGCCAAGTGGGCTTAGTGAACTGATCATTACCACCAAGTATCATCAAGATTTGGTGAAACAATGTTTGCTGAGATTTCAGCAAACTAGTAGTTTTTTGGAAGCTTGGCAATCCCTTTCAAACGAAAGTGTTTTTCGCCAGTCTCTGCATGGGGTACTTCAAGAGAAAACAAACCATAGAGATAGAACTTAGAACTACTTCATTTGGTCAAGTTTCATGGAGGTAGCACAAACCGTGTTTGATTTCGAATTCCAAACACAGCTATCTATGTAGGAGAAAACAGAGTGAAACCTAAAAATTCAAACTGTTACTGGAAACAAATGCTTCAACCTAGAAGAATAAAAATTGGGCAGCCAAGTGGGCTTAGTGAACTGATCATTACCACCAAGTATCATCAAGATTTGGTGAAAAAATGTTTGCTGAGATTTCAGCAAACTAGTAGTTTTTGGAAGCTTGGCAACCCCTTTCAAACGAAAGTGTTTTTCGCCAGTCTCTGCATGGGGTACTTCAAGAGGAAAAAAACCATAGAGATAGAACTTAGAACTACTTCATTTGGTCAAGTTTCAAGGAGCTAGCACAAACCGTGTTGGATTTAGAATTCCAAACACAACTATCTATGTAGGAGAAAACAGAGTGAAACCTAAAAATTCAAACTGTTAAAGAAAATGAACGCTTGAACCGAGAAGAGTGAAAATTGGGCAGCCAAGTGGGCTTAGTGAACTGATCATTACCACCAAGTATCATCATGATTTGGTGAAAAATGTTTGCTGAGATTTCAGCAAACTACTAGTTTTTTGGAAGCTTGGCAACCCCTTTCAAACGAAAGTGTTCTTCGCCAGTCTCTGCATGGGGTACTTCAAGAGGAAACAAACCATAGAGATAGAACTTAGAACTACTTCATTTGGTCAAGTTTCAAGGAGCTAGCACAAACCGTGTTTGATTTAGAATTCCAAACACAGCTCTCTATGTAGGAGAAAACAGATTGAAACCTAAAAATTCAAACTGTTACTGGAAACGAACGCTTGAACCTAGAAGAGTGAAAATTGGGCAGCCAAGTGGGCTTAGTGAACTGATCATTACCACCAAGTATCATCAAGATTTGGTGAAAAAATGTTTGCTGAGATTTCAGCAAACTAGTAGTATTTTGGAAGCTTGGCAACCCCTTTCAAACGAAAGTGTTTTTTGCCCCTCTCTGCATGGGGTACTTCAAGAGGAAACAAACCATAGAGATAGAACTTAGAACTACTTCATTTGGTCAAGTTTCAAGGAGCTAGCACAAACCGTGTTTGATTTAGAATTCCAAACACAGCTATCTATGTAGGAGAAAACAGAGTGAAACCTAAAAATTCAAACTGTTACTGGAAACGAATGCTTCAACCCAGAAGAATAAAAATTGGGCAGCCAAGTGGGCTTAGTGAACTGATCATTACCACCAAGTATCATCAAGATTTGGTGAAAAAATGTTCCCTGAGATTTCAGCAAACTAGTAGTTTTTTGGAAGCTTGGCAATCCCTTTCAAACGAAAGTGTTTTTCGCCAGTCTCTGCATGGGGTACTTCAAGAGGAAACAAACCATAGAGATAGAACTTAGAACTACTTCATTTGGTCAAGTTTCATGGAGCTAGCACAAACCGTGTTTGATTTCGAATTCCAAACACAACTATCTATGTAGGAGAAAACAGAGTGAAACCTAAAAATTCAAACTGTTACTGGAAACAAATGCTTCAACCTAGAAGAACAAAAATTGGGCAGCCAAGTGGGCTTAGTGAACTGATCATTACCACCAAGTATCATCAAGATTTGGTGAAAAAATGTTTGCTGAGATTTCAGCAAACTAGTAGTTTTTTGGAAGCTTGGCAACCCCTTTCAAACGAAAGTGTTTTTCACCAGTCTCTGCATGGGGTACTTCAAGAGGAAACAAACCATAGAGATAGAACTTAGAACTACTTCATTTGGTCAAGTTTCAAGGAGCTAGCACAAACCGAGTTTGATTTAGAATTCCAAACACAGCTATCGATGTAGGAGAAAAGAGAATGAAAACTAAAAATTCAAACTGTTAAGGAAACGAATGCTTCAACCTAGAAGAATAAAAATTGGGCAGCCAAGTGGGATTAGTGAACTGATCATTACCACTAAGTATCATCAAGATTTGGTGAAGAAATATTTGCTGATATTTCAGCAAACTAGTAGTTCTTTGGAAGCTTGGCAACCCCTTTCAAACAAAAGTGTTTTTCGCAAGTCTCTGCATGGGGTACTTCAAGGGGAAAGAAACCATAGAGATAGAACGTAGAACTACTTCATTTTGTCAAGTTTCAAGGAGCTAGCACAAACCGTGTTTGATTTAGAATTCCAAACACAACTATCTATGTAGGAGAAAACAGAGTGAAACCTAAAAATTCAAACTGTTAAAGAAAATGAACGCCTGAACCGAGAAGAGTGAAAATTGGGCACCAAGTGGGCTTAGTGACCTGATCATTACCACCAAGTATCATCAAGATTTGGTGAAAAATGTTTGCTGAGATTTCAGCAAACTACTAGTTTTTTGGAAGCTTGGCAACCCCTTTGAAACGAAAGTGTTTTTCGCCAGTCTCTGCATGGGGTAATTCAAGAGGAAACAAACCATAGAGAGAGAACTTGAACTACTTCATTTGGTCAAGTTTCAAGGAGCTAGCACAAACCGTGTTTGATTTAGAGTTTCAAACACATCTATCTATATAGCAGAAAACAGAGTGAAACCTAAAAATTCAAAGTGATACTGGAAACGAACGCTTGAACCAAAAAGAGTGAAAATTCGGCAGCCAAGTGTGCTTAGTGAACTGATCATTACCAACAAGTATCATCAAGATTTGGTGAAAAAATGTTTGCTGAGATTTCAGGAAACTAGTAGATTTTTGGAAGCTTGGCAACCCCTTTCAAACGAAAGTGTTTTTCGCCAGTCTCTGCATGGGGTACTTCAAGAGGAATCAAACCATAGAGATAGAACTTAGAACTACTTCATTTGGTCAAGTTTCAAGGAGACAGCACAAACCGTGTTTGATTTAGAATTCCAAACACAGCTATCTATGTAGGAGAAAACAGAGTGAAACCTAAAAATTCAAACTGTTACTGGAAACGAATGCTTCAACCCAGAAGAATAAAAATTGGGCAGCCAAGTGGGCTTAGTGAACTGGTCATTACCACCAAGTATCATCAAGATTTGGTGAAACAATGTTTGCTGAGATTTCAGCAAACTAGTAGTTTCTTGGAAGCTTGGCAACCCCTTTCAAACGAAAGTGTTTTTCGCCCGTCTCTGCATGGGGTACTTCAAGAGGAATCAAACCATAGAGATAGAACTTAGAACTACTTCATTTGGTCAAGTTTCATGGAGCTAGCACAAACCGTGTTTGATTTAGAATTCCAAACACAGCTATCTATGTAGGAGAAAACAGAGTGAAACCTAAAAATTCAAACTGTTACTGGAAACGAATGCTTCAACCTAGAAGAATAAAAATTGGGCAGCCAAGTGGGCTTAGTGAACTGATCATTACCACCTAGTATCATCAAGATTTGGTGAAAAAATGTTTGCTGAGATTTCAGCAAACTAGTAGTTTTTTGGAAGCTTGGCAACCCCTTTCAATCGAAAGTGTTTTTCGCCAGTCTCTGCATGGGGTACTTCAAGAGGAAACAAACCATAGAGATAGAACTTAGAACTACTTCATTTTGTCAAGTTTCAAAAAGCCTGCAAAAATCGTGTTTGATTTAGAGTTTCAAACACATCTATCTATATAGCAGAAAACAGAGTGAAACGTAAAAATTCAAAGTGATACTGAAACGAACGCTTGAACCTAGAAGAGTAAAAATTGGGCAGCCAAGGGGGCTTAGTGAACTGATCATTACCACCAAGTATCATCAAGATTTGGTGAAAAAATGTTTGCTGAGATTTCAGAAAACTAGTAGCTTTTGGGAGCATGGCAACCCCTTTCAAACGAAAGTGTTTTTCGCCAGTCTCTGCATGGGGTACTTCAAGAGGAAACAAACCATAGAGATAGAACTTAGAACTACTTCATTTGGTCAAGTTTCAAGGAGCTAGCACAAACCGTGTTTGATTTAGAATTCCAAACACAGCTATCGATGTAGGAGAAAAGAGAATGAAACCTAAAAATTCAAACTGTTACTGGAAACGAATGCTTCAACCTAGAAGAATAAAAATTGGGCAGCCAAGTGGGATTAGTGAACTGATCATTACCACTAAGTATCATCAAGATTTGGTGAAAAAGTATTTGCTGATATTTCAGCAAACTAGTAGTTCTTTGGAAGCTTGGAACCCCTTTCAAACAAAAGTGTTTTTCGCAAGTCTCTGCATGGGGTACTTCAAGAGGAAAGAAACCATAGAGATAGAACGTAGAACTACTTCATTTTGTCAAGTTTCAAGGAGCTAGCACAAACCGTGTTTGATTTAGAATTCCAAACACAACTATCTATGTAGGAGAAAACAGAGTGAAACCTAAAAATTCAAACTGTTAAAGAAAACGAACGCTTGAACCGAGAAGAGTGAAACTTGGGCAGCCAAGTGGGCTTAGTGAACTGATCATTACCACCAAGTATCATCAAGATTTGGTGAAAAATGTTTGCTGAGATTTCAGCAAACTACTAGTTTTTTGGAAGCTAGGCAACCCCTTTAAAACGAAAGTGTTTTTCGCCAGTCTCTGCATGGGGTACTTCAAGAGGAAACAAACCATAGAGATAGAACTTAGAACTACTTCATTTGGTCAAGTTTCAAGGAGCTAGCACAAACCGTGTTTGATTTAGAATTCCAAACACAGCTATCTCTGTAGGAGAAAACAGAGTGAAACCTAAAAATTCAAACTGTTACTGGAAACAAATGCTTCAACCTAGAAGAATAAAAATTGGGCAGCCAAGTGGGCTTAGTGAACTGATCATTACCACCAAGTATCATCAAGATTTGGAGAAACAATGTTTGCTGAGATTTCAGCAAACTAGTAGTTTTTTGGAAGCTTGGCAACCCCTTTCAAACGAAAGTGTTTTTCGCCAGTCTCTGCATAGGGTACTTCAAGAGGAAACAAACCATAGAGATAGAACTTAGAACTACTTCATTTGGTCAAGTTTCAAGGAGCCTGGAAAAACCGTGTTTGATTTAGAGTTTCAAACACATCTATCTATATAGCAGAAAACAGAGTGAAACCTAAAAATTCAAACTGTTCCTGGAAACGAACGCTTGAACCTAGAAGAGTGAAAATTGGGCAGCCAAGTGGGCTTCGTGAATTGATCATTACCACCAAGTATCATCAAGATAGTGAAAGAATATTTGCTGAGATTTCAGCAAACTTGTAGTTCCTTGGAAGCTTGGCAACCCCTTTCAAACGAAAGTGTTTTTAGCCAGTCTCTGCATGGGGTACTTCAAGAGGAAACAAACCATAGAGATAGAACTTAGAACTACTTCATTTGGTCAAGTTTCAAGGAGGTAGCACAAACCGTTTTTGATTTAGAATTCCAAACACAACTATCTATGTAGGAAAAAACAGAGTGAAACCTAAAAATTCAAAGTGTTACTGGAAACGAACGCTTGAACCTAGAAGAGTGAAAATTGGGTAGCCAAGTGGGCTTAGTGAACTGATCATTACCACCAAGTATCATCAAGATTTGGTGAAAAAATGTTTGCTGAGATTTCAGCAAACAAGTAGTTTTTTGGAAGCTTGGCAACCCCTTTCAAACGAAAGTGTTTTTCGCCAGTCTCTGCATGGGGTACTTCAAGAGGAAACAAACCATAGAGATAGAACTTAGAACTACTTCATTTGGTCAAGTTTCACGGAGCTAGCACAAACCGTGTTTGATTTAGAATTCCAAACACAGCTATCTATGTAGGAGAAAACAGAGTGAAACCTAAAAATTCAAACTGTTACTGGAAATGAATGCTTCAACCCAGAAGAATAAATATTGGGCAGCCAAGTGGGCTTAGTGAACTGATCATTACCACCAAGTATCAT
Organism: Callospermophilus lateralis; assembly: GCF_048772815.1. NCBI lineage: Eukaryota > Metazoa > Chordata > Mammalia > Rodentia > Sciuridae > Callospermophilus > Callospermophilus lateralis. Next base: position 24,389 of record NW_027510454.1, on the reverse strand, counting down.
CAAGATTTGGTGAAACAATGTTTGCTGAGATTTCAGCAAACTAGTAGTTTTTTGGAAGCTTGGCAATCCCTTTCAAACGAAAGTGTTTTTCGCCAGTCTCTGCATGGGGTACTTCAAGAGGAAACAAACCATAGAGATAGAACTTAGAACTACTTCATTTGGTCAAGTTTCATGGAGGTAGCACAAACCGTGTTTGATTTCGAATTCCAAACACAGCTATCTATGTAGGAGAAAACAGAGTGAAACCTAAAAATTCAAACTGTTACTGGAAACGAACGCTTGAAACCTAGAAGAGTGAAAATTGGGCAGCCAAGTGGGCTTAGTGAACTGATCATTACCACCAAGTATCATCAAGATTTGGTGAAAAAATGTTTGCTGAGATTTCAGCAAACTAGTAGTATTTTGGAAGCTTGGCAACCCCTTTCAAACGAAAGTGTTTTCGCCAGTCTCTGCATGGGGTACTTCAAGAGGAAAAAAACCATAGAGATAGAACTTAGAACTACTTCATTTGGTCAAGTTTCAAGGAGCTAGCACAAACCGTGTTTGATTTAGAATTCCAAACACAGCTCTCTATGTAGGAGAAAACAGAGTGAAACCTAAAAATTCAAACTGTTACTGGAAACGAACGCTTGAACCTAGAAGAGTGAAAATTGGGCAGCCAAGTGGGCTTAGTGAACTGATCATTACCACCAAGTATCATCAAGATTTGGTGAAAAAATGTTTGCTGAGATTTCAGCAAACTAGTAGTATTTTGGAAGCTTGGCAACCCCTTTCAAACGAAAGTGTTTTTTGCCCCTCTCTGCATGGGGTACTTCAAGAGGAAACAAACCATAGAGATAGAACTTAGAACTACTTCATTTGGTCAAGTTTCAAGGAGCTAGCACAAACCGTGTTTGATTTAGAATTCCAAACACAGCTATCTATGTAGGAGAAAACAGAGTGAAACCTAAAAATTCAAACTGTTACTGGAAACGAATGCTTCAACCCAGAAGAATAAAAATTGGGCAGCCAAGTGGGCTTAGTGGACTGATCATTACCACCAAGTATCATCAAGATTTGGTGAAAAAATGTTCCCTGAGATTTCAGCAAACTAGTAGTTTTTGGAAGCTTGGCAATCCCTTTCAAACGAAAGTGTTTTTCGCCAGTCTCTGCATGGGGTACTTCAAGAGGAAACAAACCATAGAGATAGAACTTAGAACTACTTCATTTGGTCAAGTTTCATGGAGCTAGCACAAACCGTGTTTGATTTCGAATTCCAAACACAACTATCTATGTAGGAGAAAACAGAGTGAAACCTAAAAATTCAAACTGTTACTGGAAACAAATGCTTCAACCTAGAAGAACAAAAATTGGCAGCCAAGTGGGCTTAGTGAACTGATCATTACCACCAAGTATCATCAAGATTTGGTGAAAAAATGTTTGCTGAGATTTCAGCAAACTAGTAGTTTTTTGGAAGCTTGGCAACCCCTTTCAAACGAAAGTGTTTTTCACCAGTCTCTGCATGGGGTACTTCAAGAGGAAACAAACCATAGAGATAGAACTTAGAACTACTTCATTTGGTCAAGTTTCAAGGAGCTAGCACAAACCGAGTTTGATTTAGAATTCCAAACACAGCTATCGATGTAGGAGAAAAGAGAATGAAAACTAAAAATTCAAACTGTTAAGGAAACGAATGCTTCAACCTAGAAGAATAAAAATTGGGCAGCCAAGTGGGATTAGTGAACTGATCATTACCACTAAGTATCATCAAGATTTGGTGAAGAAATATTTGCTGATATTTCAGCAAACTAGTAGTTCTTTGGAAGCTTGGAAACCCCTTTCAAACAAAAGTGTTTTTCGCAAGTCTCTGCATGGGGTACTTCAAGGGGAAAGAAACCATAGAGATAGAACGTAGAACTACTTCATTTTGTCAAGTTTCAAGGAGCTAGCACAAACCGTGTTTGATTTAGAATTCCAAACACAACTATCTATGTAGGAGAAAACAGAGTGAAACCTAAAAATTCAAACTGTTAAAGAAAATGAACGCCTGAACCGAGAAGAGTGAAAATTGGGCACCAAGTGGGCTTAGTGACCTGATCATTACCACCAAGTATCATCAAGATTTGGTGAAAAATGTTTGCTGAGATTTCAGCAAACTACTAGTTTTTTGGAAGCTTGGCAACCCCTTTGAAACGAAAGTGTTTTTCGCCAGTCTCTGCATGGGGTAATTCAAGAGGAAACAAACCATAGAGAGAGAACTTGAACTACTTCATTTGGTCAAGTTTCAAGGAGCTAGCACAAACCGTGTTTGATTTAGAGTTTCAAACACATCTATCTATATAGCAGAAAACAGAGTGAAACCTAAAAATTCAAAGTGATACTGGAAACGAACGCTTGAACCAAAAAGAGTGAAAATTCGGCAGCCAAGTGTGCTTAGTGAACTGATCATTACCAACAAGTATCATCAAGATTTGGTGAAAAAATGTTTGCTGAGATTTCAGGAAACTAGTAGATTTTTGGAAGCTTGGCAACCCCTTTCAAACGAAAGTGTTTTTCGCCAGTCTCTGCATGGGGTACTTCAAGAGGAATCAAACCATAGAGATAGAACTTAGAACTACTTCATTTGGTCAAGTTTCAAGGAGACAGCACAAACCGTGTTTGATTTAGAATTCCAAACACAGCTATCTATGTAGGAGAAAACAGAGTGAAACCTAAAAATTCAAACTGTTACTGGAAACGAATGCTTCAACCCAGAAGAATAAAAATTGGGCAGCCAAGTGGGCTTAGTGAACTGGTCATTACCACCAAGTATCATCAAGATTTGGTGAAACAATGTTTGCTGAGATTTCAGCAAACTAGTAGTTTCTTGGAAGCTTGGCAACCCCTTTCAAACGAAAGTGTTTTTCGCCCGTCTCTGCATGGGGTACTTCAAGAGGAATCAAACCATAGAGATAGAACTTAGAACTACTTCATTTGGTCAAGTTTCATGGAGCTAGCACAAACCGTGTTTGATTTAGAATTCCAAACACAGCTATCTATGTAGGAGAAAACAGAGTGAAACCTAAAAATTCAAACTGTTACTGGAAACGAATGCTTCAACCTAGAAGAATAAAAATTGGGCAGCCAAGTGGGCTTAGTGAACTGATCATTACCACCTAGTATCATCAAGATTTGGTGAAAAAATGTTTGCTGAGATTTCAGCAAACTAGTAGTTTTTTGGAAGCTTGGCAACCCCTTTCAATCGAAAGTGTTTTTCGCCAGTCTCTGCATGGGGTACTTCAAGAGGAAACAAACCATAGAGATAGAACTTAGAACTACTTCATTTTGTCAAGTTTCAAAAAGCCTGCAAAAATCGTGTTTGATTTAGAGTTTCAAACACATCTATCTATATAGCAGAAAACAGAGTGAAACGTAAAAATTCAAAGTGATACTGAAACGAACGCTTGAACCTAGAAGAGTAAAAATTGGGCAGCCAAGGGGGCTTAGTGAACTGATCATTACCACCAAGTATCATCAAGATTTGGTGAAAAAATGTTTGCTGAGATTTCAGAAAACTAGTAGCTTTTGGGAGCATGGCAACCCCTTTCAAACGAAAGTGTTTTTCGCCAGTCTCTGCATGGGGTACTTCAAGAGGAAACAAACCATAGAGATAGAACTTAGAACTACTTCATTTGGTCAAGTTTCAAGGAGCTAGCACAAACCGTGTTTGATTTAGAATTCCAAACACAGCTATCGATGTAGGAGAAAAGAGAATGAAACCTAAAAATTCAAACTGTTACTGGAAACGAATGCTTCAACCTAGAAGAATAAAAATTGGGCAGCCAAGTGGGATTAGTGAACTGATCATTACCACTAAGTATCATCAAGATTTGGTGAAAAAGTATTTGCTGATATTTCAGCAAACTAGTAGTTCTTTGGAAGCTTGGAACCCCTTTCAAACAAAAGTGTTTTTCGCAAGTCTCTGCATGGGGTACTTCAAGAGGAAAGAAACCATAGAGATAGAACGTAGAACTACTTCATTTTGTCAAGTTTCAAGGAGCTAGCACAAACCGTGTTTGATTTAGAATTCCAAACACAACTATCTATGTAGGAGAAAACAGAGTGAAACCTAAAAATTCAAACTGTTAAAGAAAACGAACGCTTGAACCGAGAAGAGTGAAACTTGGGCAGCCAAGTGGGCTTAGTGAACTGATCATTACCACCAAGTATCATCAAGATTTGGTGAAAAATGTTTGCTGAGATTTCAGCAAACTACTAGTTTTTTGGAAGCTAGGCAACCCCTTTAAAACGAAAGTGTTTTTCGCCAGTCTCTGCATGGGGTACTTCAAGAGGAAACAAACCATAGAGATAGAACTTAGAACTACTTCATTTGGTCAAGTTTCAAGGAGCTAGCACAAACCGTGTTTGATTTAGAATTCCAAACACAGCTATCTCTGTAGGAGAAAACAGAGTGAAACCTAAAAATTCAAACTGTTACTGGAAACAAATGCTTCAACCTAGAAGAATAAAAATTGGGCAGCCAAGTGGGCTTAGTGAACTGATCATTACCACCAAGTATCATCAAGATTTGGTGAAAAAATGTTTGCTGAGATTTCAGCAAACTAGTAGTTTTTTGGAAGCTTGGCAACCCCTTTCAAACGAAAGTGTTTTTCGCCAGTCTCTGCATGGGGTACTTCAAGAGGAAACAAACCATAGAGATAGAACTTAGAACTACTTCATTTGGTCAAGTTTCAAGGAGCTAGCACAAACCGTGTTTGATTTAGAATTCCAAACACAACTATCTATGTAGGAGAAAACAGAGTGAAACCTAAAAATTCAAACTGTTAAAGAATATGAACGCTTGAACCGAGAAGAGTGAAAATTGGGCAGCCAAGTGGGCTTAGTGAACTGATCATTACCACCAAGTATCATCAAGATTTGGTGAAAAATGTTTGCTGAGATTTCAGCAAACTACTAGTTTTTTGGAACCTAGGCAACCCCTTTAAAACGAAAGTGTTTTTCGCCAGTCTCTGCATGGGGTACTTCAAGAGGAAACAAACCATAGAGATAGAACTTAGAACTACTTCATTTGGTCAAGTTTCAAGGAGCTAGCACAAACCGTGTTTGATTTAGAATTCCAAACACAGCTATCTATGTAGGAGAAAACAGAGTGAAACCTAAAAATTCAAACTGTTACATGAAACGAATGCTTCAACCTCGAAGAATGAAACTTGGGCAGCCAAGTGGGCTTAGTGAACTGATCATTACCACCAAGTATCATCAAGATTTGGTGAAACAATGTTTGCTGAGATTTCAGCAAACTAGTAGTTTTTTGGAAGCTTGGCAACCCCTTTCAAACGAAAGTGTTTTTCGCCAGTCTCTGCATGGGGTACTTCAAGAGGAAACAAACCATAGAGATAGAACTTAGAACTACTTCATTTGGTCAAGTTTCAAGGAGCCTGGAAAAACCGTGTTTGATTTAGAGTTTCAAACACATCTATCTATATAGCAGAAAACAGAGTGAAACTTAAAATTCAAACTGTTCCTGGAAACGAACGCTTGAACCTAGAAGAGTGAAAATTGGGCAGCCAAGTGGGCTTCGTGAACTGATCATTACCACCAAGTATCATCAAGATAGTGAAAGAATATTTGCTGAGATTTCAGCAAACTTGTAGTTCTTTGGAAGCTTGGCAACCCATTTCAAACGAAAGTGTTTTTTGCCAGACTCTGCATGGGGTACTTCAAGAGGAAACAAACCATAGAGATAGAACTTAGAACTACTTCATTTGGTCAAGTTTCAAGGAGGTAGCACAAACCGTTTCTGATTTAGAATTCCAAACACAACTATCTATGTAGGAAAAAACAGAGTGAAACCTAAAAATTCAAAGTGTTACTGGAAACGAACGCTTGAACCTAGAAGAGTGAAAATTGGGCAGCCAAGTGGGCTTAGTGAACTGATCATTACCACCAAGTATCATCAAGATTTGGTGAAAAAATGTTTGCTGAGATTTCAGCAAACTAGTAGTTTTTTGGAAGCTTGGCAACCCCTTTCAAACGAAAGTGTTTTTCGCCAGTCTCTGCATGGGGTACTTCAAGAGGAAACAAACCATAGAGATAGAACTTAGAACTACTTCATTTGGTCAAGTTTCAAGGAGCTAGCACAAACCGTGTTTGATTTAGAATTCCAAACACAGGTATCTATGTAGGAGAAAACAGAGTGAAACGTAAAAATTCAAACTGTTACTGGAAATGAATGCTTCAACCTAGAAGAATAAAAATTGGGCAGCAAAGTGGGCTTAGTGAACTGATCATTACCACCAAGTATCATCAAGATTTGGTGAAAAAATGTTTGCTGAGATTTCAGCAAACTAGTAGTTTTTTGGAAGCTTGGCAACCAATTTCAAACGAAAGTGTTTTTCGCCAGTCTCTGCATGGGGTACTTCAAGAGGAAACAAACCATAGAGATAGAACTTAGAACTACTTCATTTGGTCAAGTTTCAAGGAGCTAGCACAAACCGTGTTTGATTTAGAATTCCAAACACAACTATCTATGTAGGAGAAAACAGAGTGAAACCTAAAAATTCAAACTGTTAAAGAATATGAACGCTTGAACCGAGAAGAGTGAAAATTGGGCAGCCAAGTGGGCTTAGTGAACTGATCATTACCACCAAGTATCATCAAGATTTGGTGAAAAAATGTTTGCTGAGATTTCAGAAAACTAGTAGCTTTTGGGAGCATGGCAACCCCTTTCAAACGAAAGTGTTTTTCGCCAGTCTCTGCATGGGGTACTTCAAGAGGAAACAAACCATAGAGATAGAACTTAGAACTACTTCATTTGGTCAAGTTTCAAGGAGCTAGCACAAACCGTGTTTGATTTAGAATTCCAAACACAGCTATCGATGTAGGAGAAAAGAGAATGAAACCTAAAAATTCAAACTGTTACTGGAAACGAATGCTTCAACCTAGAAGAATAAAAATTGGACAGCCAAGTGGGATTAGTGAACTGATCATTACCACTAAGTATCATCAAGATTTGGTGAAAAAGTATTTGCTGATATTTCAGCAAACTAGTAGTTCTTTGGAAGCTTGGAACCCCTTTCAAACAAAAGTGTTTTTCGCAAGTCTCTGCATGGGGTACTTCAAGAGGAAAGAAACCATAGAGATAGAACGTAGAACTACTTCATTTTGTCAAGTTTCAAGGAGCTAGCACAAACCGTGTTTGATTTAGAATTCCAAACACAACTATCTATGTAGGAGAAAACAGAGTGAAACCTAAAAATTCAAACTGTTAAAGAAAACGAACGCTTGAACCGAGAAGAGTGAAACTTGGGCAGCCAAGTGGGCTTAGTGAACTGATCATTACCACCAAGTATCATCAAGATTTGGTGAAAAATGTTTGCTGAGATTTCAGCAAACTACTAGTTTTTTGGAAGCTAGGCAACCCCTTTAAAACGAAAGTGTTTTTCGCCAGTCTCTGCATGGGGTACTTCAAGAGGAAACAAACCATAGAGATAGAACTTAGAACTACTTCATTTGGTCAAGTTTCAAGGAGCTAGCACAAACCGTGTTTGATTTAGAATTCCAAACACAGCTATCTCTGTAGGAGAAAACAGAGTGAAACCTAAAAATTCAAACTGTTACTGGAAACAAATGCTTCAACCTAGAAGAATAAAAATTGGGCAGCCAAGTGGGCTTAGTGAACTGATCATTACCACCAAGTATCATCAAGATTTGGTGAAAAAATGTTTGCTGAGATTTCAGCAAACTAGTAGTTTTTTGGAAGCTTGGCAACCCCTTTCAAACGAAAGTGTTTTTCGCCAGTCTCTGCATGGGGTACTTCAAGAGGAAACAAACCATAGAGATAGAACTTAGAACTACTTCATTTGGTCAAGTTTCAAGGAGCTAGCACAAACCGTGTTTGATTTAGAATTCCAAACACAACTATCTATGTAGGAGAAAACAGAGTGAAACCTAAAAATTCAAACTGTTAAAGAATATGAACGCTTGAACCGAGAAGAGTGAAAATTGGGCAGCCAAGTGGGCTTAGTGAACTGATCATTACCACCAAGTATCATCAAGATTTGGTGAAAAATGTTTGCTGAGATTTCAGCAAACTAGTAGTTTTTTGGAACCTAGGCAACCCCTTTAAAACGAAAGTGTTTTTCGCCAGTCTCTGCATGGGGTACTTCAAGAGGAAACAAACCATAGAGATAGAACTTAGAACTACTTCATTTGGTCAAGTTTCAAGGAGCTAGCACAAACCGTGTTTGATTTAGAATTCCAAACACAGCTATCTATGTAGGAGAAAACAGAGTGAAACCTAAAAATTCAAACTGTTACATGAAACGAATGCTTCAACCTCGAAGAATGAAACTTGGGCAGCCAAGTGGGCTTAGTGAACTGATCATTACCACCAAGTATCATCAAGATTTGGTGAAACAATGTTTGCTGAGATTTCAGCAAACTAGTAGTTTTTTGGAAGCTTGGCAACCCCTTTCAAACGAAAGTGTTTTTCGCCAGTCTCTGCATGGGGTACTTCAAGAGGAAACAAACCATAGAGATAGAACTTAGAACTACTTCATTTGGTCAAGTTTCAAGGAGCCTGGAAAAACCGTGTTTGATTTAGAGTTTCAAACACATCTATCTATATAGCAGAAAACAGAGTGAAACTTAAAATTCAAACTGTTCCTGGAAACGAACGCTTGAACCTAGAAGAGTGAAAATTGGGCAGCCAAGTGGGCTTCGTGAACTGATCATTACCACCAAGTATCATCAAGATAGTGAAAGAATATTTGCTGAGATTTCAGCAAACTTGTAGTTCTTTGGAAGCTTGGCAACCCATTTCAAACGAAAGTGTTTTTTGCCAGACTCTGCATGGGGTACTTCAAGAGGAAACAAACCATAGAGATAGAACTTAGAACTACTTCATTTGGTCAAGTTTCAAGGAGGTAGCACAAACCGTTTCTGATTTAGAATTCCAAACACAACTATCTATGTAGGAAAAAAACGAGTGAAACCTAAAAATTCAAAGTGTTACTGGAAACGAACGCTTGAACCTAGAAGAGTGAAAATTGGGCAGCCAAGTGGGCTTAGTGAACTGATCATTACCACCAAGTATCATCAAGATTTGGTGAAAAAATGTTTGCTGAGATTTCAGCAAACTAGTAGTTTTTTGGAAGCTTGGCAACCCCTTTCAAATGAAAGTGTTTTTCGCCAGTCTCTGCATGGGGTACTTCAAGAGGAAACAAACCATAGAGATAGAACTTAGAACTACTTCATTTGGTCAAGTTTCAAGGAGCTAGCACAAACCGTGTTTGATTTAGAATTCCAAACACAGGTATCTATGTAGGAGAAAACAGAGTGAAACGTAAAAATTCAAACTGTTACTGGAAATGAATGCTTCAACCCAGAAGAATAAAAATTGGGCAGCCAAGTGGGCTTAGTGAACTGATCATTACCACCAAGTATCATCAAGATTTGGTGAAACAATGTTTGCTGAGATTTCAGCAAACTAGTAGTTTTTTGGAAGCTTGGCAATCCCTTTCAAACGAAAGTGTTTTTCGCCAGTCTCTGCATGGGGTACTTCAAGAGGAAACAAACCATAGAGATAGAACTTAGAACTACTTCATTTGGTCAAGTTTCATGGAGGTAGCACAAACCGTGTTTGATTTCGAATTCCAAACACAGCTATCTATGTAGGAGAAAACAGAGTGAAACCTAAAAATTCAAACTGTTACTGGAAACAAATGCTTCAACCTAGAAGAATAAAAATTGGGCAGCCAAGTGGGCTTAGTGAACTGATCATTACCACCAAGTATCATCAAGATTTGGTGAAAAAATGTTTGCTGAGATTTCAGCAAACTAGTAGTTTTTTGGAAGCTTGGCAACCCCTTTCAAACGAAAGTGTTTTTCGCCAGTCTCTGCATGGGGTACTTCAAGAGGAAACAAACCATAGAGATAGAACTTAGAACTACATCATTTGGTCAAGTTTCAAGGAGCTAGCACAAACCGTGTTTGATTTAGAATTCCAAACACAGCTATCGATGTAGGAGAAAAGAGAATGAAACCTAAAAATTCAAACTGTTACTGGAAACGAATGCTTCAACCTAGAAGAATTAAAAATTGGGCAGCCAAGTCGGATTAGTGAACTAATCATTACCACCAAGTATCATCAAGATTTGGTGAAAAAATGTTTGCTGAGATTTCAGCAAACTAGTAGTTTTTTGGAAGCTTGGCAATCCCTTTCAAACAAAAGTGTTTTTCGCAAGTCTCTGCATGGGGTACTTCAAGAGGAAAGAAACCATAGAGATAGAACGTAGAACTACTTCATTTTGTCAAGTTTCAAGGAGCTAGCACAAACCGTGTTTGATTTAGAATTCCAAACACAACTATCTATGTAGGAGAAAACAGAGTGAAACCTAAAAATTCAAACTGTTACTGGAAACGAATGCTTCAACCTAGAAGAATAAAAATTGGGCAGCCAAGTGGGCTTAGTGAACTGATCATTACCACCTAGTATCATCAAGATTTGGTTAAAAAATGTTTGCTGAGATTTCAGCAAACTAGTAGTTTTTTGGAGCATGGCAACCCCTTTCAAACGAAAGTGTTTTTCGCCAGTCTCTGCATGGGGTACTTCAAGAGTAAACAAACCATAGAGATAGAACATAGAACTACTTCATTTGGTCAAGTTTCAAGGAGCTAGCACAAACCGTGTTTGATTTCAAATTCCAAACACAGCTATCTATGTAGGAGAAAACAGAGTGAAATCTAAAAATTCTAACTGTTACTGGAAACGAACGCTTGAAGCTAGAAGAGTGAAAATTGGGCAGCCAAGTGGGCTTAGTGAACTGATCATTACCACCAAGTATCATCAAGATTTGTTGAAAAAATGTTTGCTGAGATTTCAGCAAACTAGTAGTTTTTTGGAAGCTTGGCAACCAATTTCAAACGAAAGTGTTTTTCGCCAGTCTCTGCATGGGGTACTTCAAGAGGAAACAAACCATAGAGATAGAACTTAGAACTACTTCATTTGGTCAAGTTTCAAGGAGCTAGCACAAACCGTGTTTGATTTAGAATTCCAAACACAACTATCTATGTAGGAGAAAACAGAGTGAAACCTAAAAATTCAAACTGTTAAAGAATATGAACGCTTGAACCGAGAAGAGTGAAAATTGGGCAGCCAAGTGGGCTTAGTGAACTGATCATTACCACCAAGTATCATCAAGATTTGGTGAAAAAATGTTTGCTGAGATTTCAGAAAACTAGTAGCTTTTGGGAGCATGGCAACCCCTTTCAAACGAAAGTGTTTTTCGCCAGTCTCTGCATGGGGTACTTCAAGAGGAAACAAACCATAGAGATAGAACTTAGAACTACTTCATTTGGTCAAGTTTCAAGGAGCTAGCACAAACCGTGTTTGATTTAGAATTCCAAACACAGCTATCGATGTAGGAGAAAAGAGAATGAAACCTAAAAATTCAAACTGTTACTGGAAACGAATGCTTCAACCTAGAAGAATAAAAATTGGGCAGCCAAGTGGGATTAGTGAACTGATCATTACCACTAAGTATCATCAAGATTTGGTGAAAAAGTATTTGCTGATATTTCAGCAAACTAGTAGTTCTTTGGAAGCTTGGAACCCCTTTCAAACAAAAGTGTTTTTCGCAAGTCTCTGCATGGGGTACTTCAAGAGGAAAGAAACCATAGAGATAGAACGTAGAACTACTTCATTTTGTCAAGTTTCAAGGAGCTAGCACAAACCGTGTTTGATTTAGAATTCCAAACACAACTATCTATGTAGGAGAAAACAGAGTGAAACCTAAAAATTCAAACTGTTAAAGAAAACGAACGCTTGAACCGAGAAGAGTGAAACTTGGGCAGCCAAGTGGGCTTAGTGAACTGATCATTACCACCAAGTATCATCAAGATTTGGTGAAAAATGTTTGCTGAGATTTCAGCAAACTACTAGTTTTTTGGAAGCTAGGCAACCCCTTTCAAACGAAAGTGTTTTTCGCCAGTCTCTGCATGGGGTACTTCAAGAGGAAACAAACCATAGAGATAGAACTTAGAACTACTTCATTTGGTCAAGTTTCAAGGAGCCTGGAAAAACCGTGTTTGATTTAGAGTTTCAAACACATCTATCTATATAGCAGAAAACAGAGTGAAACTTAAAATTCAAACTGTTCCTGGAAACGAACGCTTGAACCTAGAAGAGTGAAAATTGGGCAGCCAAGTGGGCTTCGTGAACTGATCATTACCACCAAGTATCATCAAGATAGTGAAAGAATATTTGCTGAGATTTCAGCAAACTTGTAGTTCTTTGGAAGCTTGGCAACCCATTTCAAACGAAAGTGTTTTTTGCCAGACTCTGCATGGGGTACTTCAAGAGGAAACAAACCATAGAGATAGAACTTAGAACTACTTCATTTGGTCAAGTTTCAAGGAGGTAGCACAAACCGTTTCTGATTTAGAATTCCAAACACAACTATCTATGTAGGAAAAAACAGAGTGAAACCTAAAAATTCAAAGTGTTACTGGAAACGAACGCTTGAACCTAGAAGAGTGAAAATTGGGCAGCCAAGTGGGCTTAGTGAACTGATCATTACCACCAAGTATCATCAAGATTTGGTGAAAAAATGTTTGCTGAGATTTCAGCAAACTAGTAGTTTTTTGGAAGCTTGGCAACCCCTTTCAAACAAAAGTGTTTTTCGCCAGTCTCTGCATGGGGTACTTCAAGAGGAAACAAACCATAGAGATAGAACTTAGAACTACTTCATTTGGTCAAGTTTCAAGGAGCTAGCACAAACCGTGTTTGATTTAGAATTCCAAACACAGGTATCTATGTAGGAGAAAACAGAGTGAAACGTAAAAATTCAAACTGTTACTGGAAATGAATGCTTCAACCCAGAAGAATAAAAATTGGGCAGCCAAGTGGGCTTAGTGAACTGATCATTACCACCAAGTATCATCAAGATTTGGTGAAACAATGTTTGCTGAGATTTCAGCAAACTAGTAGTTTTTTGGAAGCTTGGCAATCCCTTTCAAACGAAAGTGTTTTTCGCCAGTCTCTGCATGGGGTACTTCAAGAGGAAACAAACCATAGAGATAGAACTTAGAACTACTTCATTTGGTCAAGTTTCATGGAGGTAGCACAAACCGTGTTTGATTTCGAATTCCAAACACAGCTATCTATGTAGGAGAAAACAGAGTGAAACCTAAAAATTCAAACTGTTACTGGAAACAAATGCTTCAACCTAGAAGAATAAAAATTGGGCAGCCAAGTGGGCTTAGTGAACTGATCATTACCACCAAGTATCATCAAGATTTGGTGAAAAAATGTTTGCTGAGATTTCAGCAAACTAGTAGTTTTTTGGAAGCTTGGCAACCCCTTTCAAACGAAAGTGTTTTTCGCCAGTCTCTGCATGGGGTACTTCAAGAGGAAACAAACCATAGAGATAGAACTTAGAACTACATCATTTGGTCAAGTTTCAAGGAGCTAGCACAAACCGTGTTTGATTTAGAATTCCAAACACAGCTATCGATGTAGGAGAAAAGAGAATGAAACCTAAAAATTCAAACTGTTACTGGAAACGAATGCTTCAACCTAGAAGAATTAAAAATTGGGCAGCCAAGTCGGATTAGTGAACTAATCATTACCACCAAGTATCATCAAGATTTGGTGAAAAAATGTTTGCTGAGATTTCAGCAAACTAGTAGTTTTTTGGAAGCTTGGCAATCCCTTTCAAACAAAAGTGTTTTTCGCAAGTCTCTGCATGGGGTACTTCAAGAGGAAAGAAACCATAGAGATAGAACGTAGAACTACTTCATTTTGTCAAGTTTCAAGGAGCTAGCACAAACCGTGTTTGATTTAGAATTCCAAACACAACTATCTATGTAGGAGAAAACAGAGTGAAACCTAAAAATTCAAACTGTTACTGGAAACGAATGCTTCAACCTAGAAGAATAAAAATTGGGCAGCCAAGTGGGCTTAGTGAACTGATCATTACCACCTAGTATCATCAAGATTTGGTTAAAAAATGTTTGCTGAGATTTCAGCAAACTAGTAGTTTTTTGGAGCATGGCAACCCCTTTCAAACGAAAGTGTTTTTCGCCAGTCTCTGCATGGGGTACTTCAAGAGTAAACAAACCATAGAGATAGAACATAGAACTACTTCATTTGGTCAAGTTTCAAGGAGCTAGCACAAACCGTGTTTGATTTCAAATTCCAAACACAGCTATCTATGTAGGAGAAAACAGAGTGAAATCTAAAAATTCTAACTGTTACTGGAAACGAACGCTTGAAGCTAGAAGAGTGAAAATTGGGCAGCCAAGTGGGCTTAGTGAACTGATCATTACCACCAAGTATCATCAAGATTTGGTGAAAAAATGTTTGCTGAGATTTCAGCAAACTAGTAGTTTTTTGGAAGCTTGGCAACCCCTTTCAAACGAAAGTGTTTTTCGCCAGTCTCTGCATGGGGTACTTCAAGAGGAAACAAACCATAGAGATAGAGCTTAGAACTACTTCATTTTGTCAAGTTTCAAGGAGCTAGCACAAACCGTGTTTGATTTAGAATTCGAAACACAGCTATCTATGTAGGAGAAAACAGAATGAAACCTAAAAATTCAAACTGTTACTGGAAACGAATGCTTCATCCTAGAAGAATAAAACTTGGGCAGCCAAGTGGGCTTAGTGAACTGATCATTAACACCAAGTATCATCAAGATTTGGTGAAACAATGTTTGCTGAGATTTCAGCAAACTAGTAGTTTTTTGGAAGCTTGGCAAGCCCTTTCAAACGAAAGTGTTTTTCGCCAGTCTCTGCATGGGGTACTTCAAGAGGAAACAAACCATAGAGATAGAACTTAGAAATACTTCATTTGGTCAAGTTTCAAGGAGCTTGGAGAAACCGTGTTTGATTTAGAATTCCAAACACAGCTATGTATGTAGGAGAAAACAGAGTGAAACCTAAATATTCAAACTGTTACTGGAAACGAACGCTTGAACCTAGAAGAGTGAAAATTGGGCAACCAAGTGGGCTTAGTGAACTGATCATTACCACCAAGTATCATCAAGATTTGGTGAAAAAATATTTGCTGAAATTTCAGCAAACTAGTAGTTTTTTGGAAGCTTGGCAACCGCTTTCAAACGAAAGTGTTTTTCGCCAGTCTCTGCATGGCGTACTTCAAGAGGAAACAAAGCATAGAGATAGAACTTAGAACTACTTCATTTGGTCAAGTTTCAAGTAGCTAGCACAAACCGTGTTTGATTTAGAATTCCAAACACAGCTATCTATGTATGAGAAAACAGAGTGAAACCTAAAAATTCAAACTGTTACTGGAAACGAATGCTTCAACCTAGAAGAATAAAAATTGGGCAGCAAAGTTGGCTTAGTGATCTGATCATTACCACCAAGTATCATCAAGATTTGGTGAAAAAATGTTTGCTGAAATTTCAGCAAACTAGTAGTTTTTTGGAAGCTTGGCAACCCATTTCAAACGAAAGTGTTTTTTGCCAGTCTCTGCATGGGGTACTTCAAGAGGAAACAAACCATAGAGATAGAACTTAGAACTCCTTCATTTGGTCAAGTTTCAAAAAGCTAGCACAAACCGTGTTAGATTTAGAATTCCAAACACAACTATCTATGTAGGAGAAAACAGAGTGAAACCTAAAAATTCAAAGTGTTACTGGAAACGAACGCTTGAATCTAGAAGAGTGAAAATTGGGCAGCCAAGTGGGCTTAGTGAACTGATCACTACCACCAAGTATCATCCAGTTTTGGTGAAACAATGTTTGCTGAGATTTCAGCAAACTAGTAGTTTTTTGGAAGCTTGGCAACCCATTTCAAACGAAAGTGTTTTTCGCCAGTCTCTGCATGGGGTACTTCAAGAGGAAACAAACCATAGATATAGAACTTAGAACTACTTCATTTGGTCAAGTTTCAAGGAGCCTGGAAAAACCGTGTTTGATTTAGAGTTTCAAACACATCTATCTATATAGCAGAAAACAGAGTGAAACCTAAAAATTCAAACTGTTCCTGGAAACGAACGCTTGAACCTAGAAGAGTGAAAATTGGGCAGCCAAGTGGGCTTAGTGAACTGATCATTACCACCAAGTATCATCAAGATTTGGTGAAAGAATATTTGCTGAGATTTCAGCAAACTAGTAGTTTTTTGGAAGCTTGGCCACCCCTTTCAAACGAAAGTGTTTTTCGCCAGTCTCTGCATGGGGTACTTCAAGTGGAAACAAACCATAGAGATAGAACTTACAACTACTTCATTGGTGAAGTTTCAAGGAGCTAGCACAAACCGTGTTAGATTTAGAATTCCAAACACACCTATCTATGTAGGAGAAAACAGAGTGAAAACTAAAAATTCAAACTGTTACTGGAAACGAACGCTTGAACCTAGAAGAGTGAAAATTGGGCAGCCAAGTGGGCTTAGTGAACTTATCATTACCACCAAGTATCATCAAGACTTGGTGAAAAAATATTTGCTGAGATTTCAGCAAACTAGTAGTTTTTTGAAAGCTTGCAACCCCTTTCAAACAAAATTGTTTTTCGCCAGTCTCTGCATGGGGTACTTCAAGAGGAAACAAACCATAGAGATAGAACTTAGAACTACTTCATTTGGTCAAGTTTCCAGGAGCTAGCACAAACCGTGTTTGATTTAGTATTCCAAACACAGCTATCTATATAGGAGAAAACAGAGTGAAACCTTAAAATTCAAACTCTTACTGGAAACGAATGCTTCAACCTAGAAGAATAAAAATTGGGCAGCCAAGTGGGATTAGTGAACTGATCATTACCACCAAGTATCATCAAGATTTGTTGAAAGAATATGTGCTGAGATTTCCGCAAACTAGTAGTTTTTTGGAAACTTGGCAAACCCTTTCAAACGAAAGTGTTTTTCGCCAGTCTCTTCATGGGGTACTTCAAGAGGAAACAAACCATAGATATAGAACTTAGAACTACTTCATTTGGTCAAGTTTCAAGGAGCTAGCACAAACCGTGTTTGATTTAGAATTCCAAACACAGCTATCTATGTAGGAGAAAACAGAGTGAAACCTAAAAATTCAAACTGTTACTGGAAACGAATGCTTCAAACTAGAAGAATAAAAATTGGGCAGCCAAGTGGGCTTAGTGAACTGATCATTACCACCAAGTATCATCAAGATTTGGTGAAAAAATGTTTGCTGAGATTTCAGCAAACTAGTAGTTTTTTGGAAGCTTGGCTTCCCCTTTCAAACGAAAGTGTTTTTCGCCAGTCTCTGCATGGGGTACTTAAAGAGGAAACAAACCATAGAGATAGAACTTAGAACTACTTCATTTGGTCAAGTTTCAAGTAGCTAGCACAAACCGTGTTTGATTTAGAATTCCAAACACAGCTATCTATGTAGGAGAAAACAGAGTGAAAGCTAAAAATTCAAAGTGTTACTGGAAACGAACGCTTGAACATAGAAGAGTGAAAATTGGGCAGCCAAGTGGGCTTAGTGAACTGATCATTACCACCAAGTATCATCAAGATTTGGTGAAAAAATGTTCGCTGAGATTTCGGCAAACTAGTAGTTTTTTGGAAGCTTGGCAAACCCTTTCAAACGAAAGTGTTTTTCTCCAGTCTCTGCATGGGGTACTTCAACAGGAAACAAACCATAGAGATAGAACTTAGAACTACTTCATTTGGTCAAGTTTCAAGGAGCTAGCACAAACCGTGTTTGATTTAGAATTCCAAACACAGCTATCTATGTAGGAGAAAACAGAGTGAAACCTAAAAATTCAAACTGTTACTGGAAACGAATGCTTCAACCCAGAAGAAAAAAAATTGGGAGCCAAGTGGGCTTAGTGAACTGATCATTACCACCAAGAATCATCAAGATTTGGTGAAAATATATTTGCTGAGATTTCGGCAAACTAGTAGTTTTTTGGAAGCTTGGCAACCCCTTTCAAACGAAAGTGTTTTTCGCCAGTCTCTGCATGGGGTAATTCAAGAGGAAACAAACCGTAGAGATAGAACTTAGAACTACTTCATTTGGTCAAATTTCAAGGAGCTAGCACAAACCGTGTTTATTTAGAATTCCAAACACAGCTATCTATGTAGGAGAAAACAGAATGAAACCTAAAAATTCAAACTGTTACTGGAAACGAACGCTTGATCCTAGAAGAGTGAAAATTTTGCAGCCAAGTGGGCTTAGTGAACTGATCATTACCACCAAGTATCATCAAGATTTGGTGAAAAAATGTTTGCTGAGATGTCAGCAAACTAGTAGTTTTTTGGAAGCTTGGCAACCCCTTTCAAACGAAAGTGTTTTTCGCCAGTCTCTGCATGGGGTACTTCAAGAGGAAACAAACCATAGAGATAGAACTTAGAACTACTTCATTTGGTCAAGTTTCAAGGAGCTAGCACAACCGTGTTTGATTTAGAAATCCAAACACAGCTATCTATGTAGGAGAAAACAGAGTGAAACCTAAAAATTCAAACTGTTACTGGAAATGAATTCTTCAACATAGAAGAATAAAAATTGGGCAGCCAAGTGGGCTTAGTGAACTGATCATTACCACCAAGTATCATCAAGATTTGGTGAAAAAATGTTTGCTGAGAATTCAGCACAAGTAGTTTTTTGGAATCTTGGCAACCCCTTTCAAACGAAAGTGTTTTTCGCCAGTCTCTGCATGGGGTACTTCAAGAGGAAACAAACCATAGGGATAGAACTTAGAACTACTTCATTTGGTCAAGTTTCAAGGAGCTAGCACAAACCGTGTTTGATTTAGAATTCCAAACACATCTGTCTAAGTAGGAGAAAACAGAGTGAAACCTAAAACTTCAAACTGTTACTGGAAACGAATGCTTCAACATAGAAGAATAAAAATTGGGCAGCCAAGTGGGCTTAGTGAACTGATCATTACCACCAAGTATCACCAAGATTTGGTGAAAAAATGTTTGCTGATATTTCGGCCAACAAGTAGTTTTTTGGAAGCTTTTCAACCCCTTTCAAACGAAAGAGTTTTTCGCCAGTCTCTGCATGGGGTACTTCAAGAGGAAACAAACCATAGAGATAGAACTTAGAACTACTTCATTTGGTCACGTTTCAAGGAGCTAGCACAAACCGTGTTTGATTTAGAATTCCAAACACAGCTATCTATGTAGGAGAAAACAGAGTGAAACGTAAAAATTCAAACTGTTACTGGAAACGAATGCTTCAACCTAGAAGAATAAAAATTGGGCAGCCAAGTGGGCTTAGTGATCTGATCATTACCACCAAGTATCATCAAGATTTGGTGAAAAAATGTTTGCTGAGATTTCAGCAAACTAGTAGTTTTTTGGAAGCTTGGCAACCCCTTTCAAACAAAAGTGTTTTTCGCCAGTCTCTGCATGGGGTACTTCAAGAGGAAACAAACCATAGAGATAGAACTTAGAACTACTTCATTTGGTCAAGTTTCAAGGAGCTAGCACAAACCGTGTTTGATTTAGAATTCCAAACACAGCAATCTATGTAGGAGAAAACAGAGTGAAACCTAAAAATTCAAACTGCTACCGGAAACGAACGCTTGAAGCTAGAAGAGTGAAAATTAGGCAGCCAAGTGGGCTTAGTGAACTGATCTTTACCACCAAGTATCATCAATATTTGGTGAAAAAATGTGTGCTGAGATTTCAGCAAACTAGTAGTTTTTTATAAGCTTGGCAACCCCTTTCAAACGAAAGTGTTTTTCACCAGTCTCTGCATGGGGTACTTCAAGAGGAAACAAACCATAGAGATCGAATTTAGTACTTCTTCATTTGGTCAAGTTTCAAGGAGCTAGCACAAACCGTGTTTGATTTAGAATTCCAAACACAGCTATCTATGTAGGAAAAAAAAGAGTGAAACCTAAAAATTCATACTGTTACTGGAAACGAATGCTTCAACCTAGAAGAATAAAAATTGGGCAGCCAAGTGGGATTAGTGAACTGATCATTACCACCAAGTATCATCAAGATTTGGTGAAAAAATGTTTGCTGAGATTTCAGCAAACTAGTATTTTTTTGGAAGCTTGGCAACCCCTTTCAAACGAAAGAGTTTTTCGCCAGTATCTGCATGGGGAACTTCAAGAGGAAACACACCATAGAGATAGAACTTAGAACTACATCATTTGGTCACGTTTCAAGGAGCTAGCACAAACCGTGTTTGATTTAGAATTCCAAACACAGCTATCTACGTAGGAGAAAACAGAGTGAAACCTAAAAATTCAAACTGTTACTGGAAACGAACGCTTGAACCTAGAAGGTTGAAAATTGGGCAGCCAAGTGGGCTTAGTGAACTGATCATTACCACCAAGTATCATCAAGATTTGGTGAAAAAATATTTGCTGAGATTTCAGCAAACTAGTAGTTTTTTGGAAGCTTGGCAACCCCTTTCAAACGAAAGTGTTTTCGCCAGTCTCTGCGTGGGTACTTCAAGAGGAAACAAACCATAGAGATAGAACTTAGAACTACTTCATTTTGTCAAGTTTCAAGGAGCTAGCACAAACCGTGTTTGATTTAGAATTCCAAACACAGCTATCTATATAGGAGAAAACAGAGTGAAACCTAAAAATTCATACTGCTACAGGAAACGAACGCTTGAACCTAGAAGAGTGAAAATTGGGCAGCCAAGTGGGCTTAGTGAACTGATCATTACCACCAAGTATCATCAATATTTGGTGAAAAAATGTGTGCTGAGATTTCAGCAAACTAGTAGTTTTTTGGAAGCTTGGCAACCCCTTTCAAACGAAAGTGTTTTTCACCAGTCTCTGCATGGGGTACTTCAAGAGGAAACAAACCATAGAGATCGAATTTAGTACTTCTTCATTTGTTCAAGTTTCAAGGAGCTAGCACAAACCGTGTTTGATTTAGAATTCCAAACACAGCTATCTATGTAGGAAAAAAAAGAGTGAAACCTAAAAATTCAGACTGTTACTGGAAACGAATGCTTCAACCTAGAAGAATAAAAATTGGGCAGCCAAGTGGGCTTAGTGAACTGATCATTGCCACCAAGAATCATCAAGATTTGGTGAAAAAATGATTGCTGACATTTCAGCAAACTAGTAGTTTTTTGGAAGCTTGGCAACCCCTTTCAAAGGAAAGAGTTTTTCGCCAGTCTCTGCATGGGGAATTCAAGAGGAAAAAAACCATAGAGATAGAACTTAGAACTACTTCATTTGGTCACGTTTCAAGGAGCTAGCACAAACCGTGTTTGATTTAGAATTCCAAACACAGCTATCTATGTAGGAGAAAACAGAGTGAAAACTAAAAATTCAAACTGTTACTGGAAACGAACGCTTGAACCTAGAAGAGTGAAAATTGGGCAGCCAAATGGGCTTAGTTAACTGATCATTACCACCAAGGATCATCAAGATTTGTTTAAAAAATGTTTGCTGAGATTTCAGCAAACTAGTACTTTTTGGAAGCTTGGCAACCCCTTTCAAACGAAAGTGTTTTTTCAAGTCTCTGTATGGGGTACTTCAAGAGGAAACAAACCATAGAGATAGAACTTAGAACTACTTCATTTTGTCAAGTTTCAAGGAGCTAGCACAAACCGTTTTTGATTTAGAATTCCAAACACAGCTATCTATGTAGGAGAAAAGAGAGTGAAACCTTAAAATTCAAACTGTTACTGGAAACGAATGCTTCAACCTAGAAGAAAAAATATTGGGCAGCCAAGTGGGATTAGTGAACTGATCATTACCACCAAGTATCATCAAGATTTGGTGAAAAAATGTTTGCTGAGATTTCAGCAAACTAGTAGTTTTTTGGAAGCTTGGCAACCCCTGTCAAACGAAAGTGTTTTTCGCCAGTCTCTGCATGGGGAACTTCAAGAGGAAACAAACCATAGAGATAGAACTTATAACTACTTCATTTTGTCAAGTTTCAAGGAGCTAGCACAAACCGTGTTTGATTTAGAATTACAAACACAGCTATCTATGTAGGAGAAAACAGAGTGAAACCTAAAAATTCAAACTTTTACTGGAAACGAACGCTTGAACCTAGAAGAATGAAAATTGGGCAGCCAAGTGGGCTTAGTGAACTGATCATTACCACCAAGTATCATCAAGATTTGGTGAAAAAATGTTTGCTGAGATGTCAGCAAACTAGTAGTTTTTTGGAAGCTTGGCAACCCCTTTCAAACGAAAGTGTTTTTCGCCAGTCTCTGCATGGGGTACTTCAAGAGGAAACAAACCATAGAGATAGAACTTAGAACTACTTCATTTGGTCAAGTTTCAAGGAGCTAGCACAAACCGTGTTTGATTTAGAATTCCAAACACAGCTATCTATGTATGAGAAAACAGAGTGAAACCTAAAAATTCAAACTGTTACTGGAAATGAACGCTTGAACCTAGAATCGTGAAAATTGGGCAGCCAAGTGGCCTTAGTGAACTGATCATTACCACCAAGTACCATCAAGATTTGGTGAAAAAATGTTTGCTGAGATTTCAGCAAACTAGTAGTTTTTTGGAAGCTTGGCAACCCCTTTCAAACGAAAGTGTTTTTTGCAAGTCTCTGCATGGGGTACTTCAAGCGAAAACAATCCATAGAGATAGAACTTAGAACTACTTCATTTTGTCAAGTTTCAAGGAGCTAGCACAAACCGTGTTTGATTTAGAATTCCAAACACAGCTATCTATGTAGGAGAAAAGAGAGTGAATCCTAAAAATTCAAACTGTTACTGGAAACGAATGCTTCAACCTAGAAGAATAAAAATTGGGCAGCCAAGTGGGCTTAGTGAACTGATCATTACCACCAAGTATCATCAAGATTTGGTGAAAAAAATTTTGCTGAGATATCAGCAAACTGGTAGTTTTTTGGAAGCTTGGCAACCCCTGTCAAACGAAAGTGTTTTTCGCCAGTCTCTGCATGGGGAACTTCAAGAGGAAACAAACCATAGATATAGAACTTAGAACTACTTCATTTGGTTACGTTTCAAAAAGCTAGCACAAACCGTGTTTGATTTAGAATTCCAAACACAGCTATCTATGTAGGAGAAAACAGAGTGAAAACTAAAAATTCAAACTGTTACTGGAAACGAACGCTTGAACCTAGAAGAGTGAAAATTGGGCAGCCAAGTGGGCTTAGTGAACTGATCATTACCACCAAGTATCATCAAGATTTTGTGAAAAAATGTTTGCTGAGATTTCAGCAAACTAGTAGTTTTTTGGAAGCTTGGCAACCCCTTTCAAACGAAAGTGTTTTTTGCAAGTCTCTGTATGGGGTACTTCAAGAGGAAACAAACCATAGAGATAGAACTTAGAACTACTTCATTTTGTCAAGTTTCAAGGAGCTAGCACAAACCGTTTTTGATTTAGAATTCCAAACACAGCTATCTATGTAGGAGAAAAGAGAGTGAAACCTTAAAATTCAAACTGTTACTGGAAACGAATGCTTCAACCTAGAAGAAAAAATATTGGGCAGCCAAGTGGGATTAGTGAACTGATCATTACCACCAAGTATCATCAAGATTTGGTGAAAAAATGTTTGCTGAGATTTCAGCAAACTAGTAGTTTTTTGGAAGCTTGGCAACCCCTGTCAAACGAAAGTGTTTTCGCCAGTCTCTGCATGGGAACTTCAAGAGGAAACAAACCATAGAGATAGAACTTATAACTACTTCATTTTGTCAAGTTTCAAGGAGCTAGCACAAACCGTGTTTGATTTAGAATTACAAACACAGCTATCTATGTAGGAGAAAACAGAGTGAAACCTAAAAATTCAAACTGTTACTGGAAACGAACGCTTGAACCTAGAAGAATGAAAATTGGGCAGCCAAGTGGGCTTAGTGAACTGATCATTACCACCAAGTATCATCAAGATTTGGTGAAAAAATGTTTGCTGAGATGTCAGCAAACTAGTAGTTTTTTGGAAGCTTGGCAACCCCTTTCAAACGAAAGTGTTTTTCGCCAGTCTCTGCATGGGGTACTTCAAGAGGAAACAAACCATAGAGATAGAACTTAGAACTACTTCATTTGGTCAAGTTTCAAGGAGCTAGCACAAACCGTGTTTGATTTAGAATTCCAAACACAGCTATCTATGTATGAGAAAACAGAGTGAAACCTAAAAATTCAAACTGTTACTGGAAATGAACGCTTGAACCTAGAATCGTGAAAATTGGGCAGCCAAGTGGCCTTAGTGAACTGATCATTACCACCAAGTACCATCAAGATTTGGTGAAAAAATGTTTGCTGAGATATCAGCAAACTAGTAGTTTTTTGGAAGCTTGGCAACCCCTTTCAAACGAAAGTGTTTTTTGCAAGTCTCTGCATGGGGTACTTCAAGCGAAAACAATCCATAGAGATAGAACTTAGAACTACTTCATTTTGTCAAGTTTCAAGGAGCTAGCACAAACCGTGTTTGATTTAGAATTCCAAACACAGCTATCTATGTAGGAGAAAAGAGAGTGAATCCTAAAAATTCAAACTGTTACTGGAAACGAATGCT
>NW_027510452.1:0-33822 GCF_048772815.1 Callospermophilus lateralis | reverse complement strand
GTAATGGTCAGTTCACTAAGCCGCACTTGGCTTGCCCAATTTTCA
This sequence comes from Callospermophilus lateralis, assembly GCF_048772815.1. NCBI lineage: Eukaryota > Metazoa > Chordata > Mammalia > Rodentia > Sciuridae > Callospermophilus > Callospermophilus lateralis. The sequence goes on along the minus strand of NW_027510452.1, from coordinate 33,777 downwards.
CTCTTCTAGTTCAAGCGTTCGTTTCCAGTAACACTTTGAATTTTTAGGTTTCACTCTGTTTTCTCCTATATAGATGGCTGTGTTTGGAATTCTAAATCAAACACGCTTTGTGTTAGCTCCTTGAAACTTGACCAAATGAAGTAGTTCTAAGTTCTATCTCTATGGTTTGTTTCCTCTTGAAGTACCCCATGCAGACACTGTTGGAAAACACTTTCGTATGAAAGGGGTTGCCAAGCTTCCAAAAAACTACTAGTTGGCTGAAATCTCAGCAAACATTTTTTCACCAAATCTTGATGATACTTGGTGGTAATGATCAGTTCACTAAGCCCACTGGGCTGCCCAATTTTCACTCTTCTAGGTTCAAGCGTTCGTTTCCAGTAACACTTTGAATTTTTAGGTTTCACTCTGTTTTCTCCTATATAGATAGATGTGTTGGAAACCTTAAATCAACACGGTTTGTGCTAGCTCCTTGAAACATGACCAAATGAAGTAGTTCTAAGTTCTATCTTTATGGTTTGTTTCCTCTTGAAGTACCCCATGGAGACACTGGTGGAAACACTTTCGTTTGAAAGGGGTTGCCAACCTTCCAAAAAACTACTAGTTTGCTGAAATCTCAGCAAACATTTTTTCACCAAATCTTGATGATACTTGGTGGTAATGATCAGTTCACTAAGCCCACTTGGCTGCCCAATTTTCACTCTTCTAGGTTCAAGCGTTCGTTTCCAGTAACACTTTGAATTTTTAGGTTCACTCTGTTTTCTCCTATATAGATAGCTGTGTTTGGGAATTCTAAATCAAACACGGTTTGTGCTAGCTCCTTGAAACTTGACCAAATGAAGTAGTTCTAAGTTCTATCTCTATGGTTTGTTTCCTCTTGAAGTACCCCATGCAGACACTGTTGGAAAACACTTTCGTTTGGAAAGGGGTTGCCAAGCTTCCAAAAAACTACTAGTTTGCTGAAATCTCAGCAAACATTTTTTCACCAAATCTTGATGATACTTGGTGGTAATGATCAGTTCACTAAGCCCACTTGGGTGCCCAATTTCACTCATCTAGGTTCAAGTGTTCGTTTCCAGTAACACTTTGAATTTTTAGGTTTCACTCTGTTTTCTCCTATATAGATAGATGTGTTGGAAACTCTAAATCAAACACGGTTTGTGCTAGCTCGTTGAATACTTGACCAAATGAAGTAGTTCTAAGTTCTATCTCTAATGGTTTGTTTGCTCTTGAAGTACCCCATGCAGACACTGGTGAAAACACTTTCGTTTGAAAGGGGTTGCCAAGCTTCCCAAAAACTACTAGTTTGCTGAAATCTCAGCAAATATTTTTCACCAAATCTTGATGATACTTGGTGGTAATGATCAGTTCACTAAGCCCACTTGGGTGCCCAATTTTCACTCTTCTAGGTTCAAGCGTTCGTTTCCAGTAACACTTTGAATTTTTTAGGTTTCACTCTGTTTTCTCCTATATAGATAGATGTGTTGGAAACTCTAAATCAAACACGGTTTGTGCTAGCTCCTGAAACTTGACCAAATGAAGTAGTTCTAAGTTCTATCTCTATGGTTTGTTTCCTCTTGAAGTACCCCATGCAGACACTGGTGGAAAACACTTTCGTTGAAAGGGGTTGCCAAGCTTCCAAAAACTACTAGTTGGCTGAAATCTCAGCAAACATTTTTTCACCAAATCTTGATGATACTTGGTGGTAATGATCAGTTCACTAAGCCACTGGGCTGCCCAATTTTCACTCTTCTAGGTTCAAGCGTTCGTTTCCAGTAACACTTTGAATTTTAGGTTTCACTCTGTTTTCTCCTATATAGATAGATGTGTTGAAAACTCTAAATCAAACACGGTTTGTGCTAGCTCCTTGAAACTTGACCAAATGAAGTAGTTCTAAGTTATATCTTTATGGTTTGTTTCCTCTTGAAGTACCCCATGCAGACACTGGTGGAAAACACTTTCGTTTGAAAGGGGTTGCCAACCTTTCAAAAAACCTACTAGTTTGCTGAAATCTCAGCAAACATTTTTTCACCAAATCTTGATGATACTTGGTGGTAATGATCAGTTCACTAAGCCCACTTGGCTGCCCAATTTTCACTCTTCTAGGTTCAAGCGTTCGTTTCCAGTAACACTTTGAATTTTTAGGTTTCACTCTGTTTTCTCCTATATAGATGGCTGTGTTTGGTATTCTAAATCAAACACGCTTTGTGCTAGCTCCTTGAAACTTGACCAAAATGAAGTAGTTCTAAGTTTTATATTTATGGTTTGTTTAATCTTGAAGTACCCCATGCAGACACTATTGGAAAACACTTTCGTTTGAAAGGGGTTGCCAAGCTTCCAAAAAACTACTAGTTTGCTGAAATCTTAGCAAACCTTTTTCACCAATCTTCACGATACTTGGTGGTAATGATCACTTAACTAGGGCACTTGGGTGCCCAATTTTCACTCTTCTAGGTTCAAGCGTTCGTTTCCAGTAACACTTTGAATTTTTAGGTTTCACTCTGTTTTCTCCTATATAGATAGAAGTGTTGGAAACTCTAAATCAAACACGGTTTGTGCTAGCTCCTTGAAACTTGACCAAATGAAGTAGTTCTAAGTTCTATCTCTATGGTTTGTTTCCTCTTGAAGTACCCCATGCAGACACTGGTGGAAAACACTTCGTTTGAAAGGGGTTGCCAAGCTTCCAAAAAACTACTAGTTTGCTGAATCTCAGCAAACATTTTTTCACCAAATCTTGATGATACTTGGTGGTAATGATCAGTTCACTAAGCCCACTTGGCTGCCCAATTTTCACTCTTCTACGTTCAAGCGTTCGTTTACCAGTAACACTTTGAATTTTTAGGTTTCACTCTGTTTTCTCCATAAAGATAGATGTGTTGGAAACTCTAAATCAAACACGGTTTGTGCTAGCTCCTTGAAACTTGACCAAATGAAAGTAGTTCTAAGTTCTATCTCTATGGTTTGTTTCCTCTTGAAGTACCCCATGCAGAGACTGGTGAAAAACACTTTCGTTTGAAAGGGGTTGCCAAGCCTCCAAAAAACTACCAATTTGCTGAAATCTCAGCAAACATTTTTTCACCAAATCTTCACGATACTTGGTGGTAATGATCAGTTCACTAAGCCACTTGGGTGCCCAATTTTCACTCTTCTAGGTTCAAGCGTTCGTTTCCAGTAACACTTTGAATTTTAGGTTTCACTCTGTTTTCTCCTATATAGATAGATGTGTTGGAAACTCTAATTCAAACACGGTTTGTGCTAGCTTTTGAAACTTGACCAAATGAAGTAGTTCTAAGTTCTATCTCTATGGTTTGTTTCCTCTGAAGTACCCCATGCAGGACCCTGGTGGAAAACACTTTCGTTTGAAAAGGGGTTGCCAAGCTTCCAAAAAACTACTAGTTTGCTGAAATCTCAGCAAACATTTTTTCACAAATCTGATGATACTTGGTGGTAATGATCAGTTCACTAAGCCCACTTGGCTGCCCCAGTTTTCACTCTTCTAGGTTCAAGCGTTCGTTTCCAGTAACACTTTGAAATTTTAGGTTTCACTCTGTTTTCTCCTATATAGATAGCTGTGTTTGGAATTCTAAATCAAAACGGTTGTGCTAGCTCCTTGAAACTTGACCAAATGAAGTAGTTCTAAGTTCTATCTCTATGGTTTGTTTCCTCTTGAAGTACCCCATGCAGACACTGGTGGAAACACTTTCGTTTGAAAGGGGATGCCAAGCTCCAAAAAACTACTAGTTGGCTGAAATCTCAGCAAAACATTTTTCAACACAAAATCTTGATGATACTTGGTGGTAATGATCAGTTCACTAAGCCCACTTGGCTGCCCAATTTTCACTCTTCTAAGTTCAAGCGTTCGTTTCCAGTAACACTTTGAATTTTTAGGTTTCACTCTGTTTTCTCCTATATAGATAGCTGTGTTTGGAATTCTAAATCAAACACGGTTTGTGCTAGCTCCTTGAAACTTGACCAAATGAAGTAGTTCTAAGTTTATATTTATGGTTTGTTTCCTCTTGAAGTACCCCATGCAGACACTATTGGAAAACACTTTCGTTTGAAAGGGGTTGCCAAGCTTCCCAAAAACTACTAGTTTGCTGAAATCTTAGCAAACCTTTTTTCACCAAATCTTCACGATACTTGGTGGTAATGATCACTTAACTAAGCCCACTTGGGTGCCCAATTTTCACTCTTCTAGGTTCAAGCGTTCGTTTCCAGTAACACTTGGAATTTTTAGGTTTCACTCTGTTTTCTCCTATATAGATAGAAGTGTTGGAAACTCTAAATCAAACACGGTTTGTGCTAGCTCCTTGAAACTTGACCAAATGAAGTAGTTCTAAGTTCTATCTCTATGGTTTGTTTCCTCTTGAAGTACCCCATGCAGACACTGGTGGAAAACATTTGAAAGGGGTTGCCAAGCTTCCAAAAAACTACTAGTTGGCTGAAATCTCAGCAAACATTTTTTCACCAAATCTTGATGATACTTGGTGGTAATGATCAGTTCACTAAGCCCACTGGGCTGCCCAATTTTCACTCTTCTAGGTTCAAGCGTTCGTTTCCAGTAACACTTTGAATTTTTAGGTTTCACTCTGTTTTCTCCTATATAGATAGATGTGTTGGAAACCTTAAATCAAACACGGTTTGTGCTAGCTCCTTGAAACTTGACCAAATGAAGTAGTTCTAAGTTCTATCTTTATGGTTTGTTTCCTCTTGAAGTACCCCATGGAGACACTGGTTGGAAAACACTTTCGTTTGAAAGGGGTTGCCAACCTTCCAAAAAACTACTAGTTTGCTGAAATCTCAGCAAACATTTTTTCACCAAATCTTGATGATACTTGGTGGTAATGATCAGTTCACTAAGCCCACTTGGCTGCCCAATTTTCACTCTTCTAGGTTCAAGCGTTCGTTTCCAGTAACACTTTGAATTTTTAGGTTTCACTCTGTTTTCTCCTATATAGATAGCTGTGTTTGGAATTCTAAATCAAACACGGTTTGTGCTAGCTCCTTGAAACTTGACCAAATGAAGTAGTTCTAAGTTCTATCTCTATGGTTTGTTTCCTCTTGAAGTACCCCATGCAGACACTGTTGGAAAACACTTTCGTTTGAAAGGGGTTGCCAAGCTTCCAAAAAACTACTAGTTTGCTGAAATCTCAGCAAACATTTTTTCACCAAATCTTGATGATACTTGGTGGTAATGATCAGTTCACTAAGCCCACTTGGGTGCCCAATTTTCACTCATCTAGGTTCAAGTGTTCGTTTCCAGTAACACTTTGAATTTTTAGGTTTCACTCTGTTTTCTCCTATATAGATAGATGTGTTGGAAACTCTAAATCAAACACGGTTTGTGCTAGCTCGTTGAAACTTGACCAAATGAAGTAGTTCTAAGTTCTATCTCTATGGTTTGTTTGCTCTTGAAGTACCCCATGCAGACACTGGTGGAAAACACTTTCGTTTGAAAGGGGTTGCCAAGCTTCCCAAAAACTACTAGTTTGCTGAAATCTCAGCAAATATTTTTTCACCAAATCTTGATGATACTTGGTGGTAATGATCAGTTCACTAAGCCCACTTGGGTGCCCAATTTTCACTCTTCTAGGTTCAAGCGTTCGTTTCCAGTAACACTTTGAATTTTTAGGTTTCACTCTGTTTTCTCCTATATAGATAGATGTGTTGGAAACTCTAAATCAAACACGGTTGGTGCTAGCTCCTTGAAACTTGACCAAATGAAGTAGTTCTAAGTTCTATCTCTATGGTTTGTTTCCTCTTGAAGTACCCCATGCAGACCCTGGTGGAAAACACTTTCGTTTGAAAGGGGTTGCCAAGCTTCCAAAAAACTACTAGTTGGCTGAAATCTCAGCAAATATTTTTTCACCAAATCTTGATGATACTTGGTGGTAATGATCAGTTCACTAAGCCCACTGGGCTGCCCAATTTTCACTCTTCTAGGTTCAAGCGTTCGTTTCCAGTAACACTTTGAATTTTTAGGTTTCACTCTGTTTTCTCCTATATAGATAGATGTGTTGGAAACTCTAAATCAAACACGGTTTGTGCTAGCTCCTTGAAACTTGACCAAATGAAGTAGTTCTAAGTTATATCTTTATGGTTTGTTTCCTCTTGAAGTACCCCATGCAGACACTGGTGGAAAACACTTTCGTTTGAAAGGGGTTGCCAACCTTTCAAAAAACTACTAGTTTGCTGAAATCTCAGCAAACATTTTTTCACCAAATCTTGATGATACTTGGTGGTAATGATCAGTTCACTAAGCCCACTTGGCTGCCCAATTTTCACTCTTCTAGGTTCAAGCGTTCGTTTCCAGTAACACTTTGAATTTTTAGGTTTCACTCTGTTTTCTCCTATATAGATGGCTGTGTTTGGAATTCTAAATCAAACACGCTTTGTGCTAGCTCCTTGAAACTTGACCAAATGAAGTAGTTCTAAGTTCTATCTCTATGGTTTGTTTCCTCTTGAAGTACCCCATGCAGACACTGTTGGAAAACACTTTCGTATGAAAGGGGTTGCCAAGCTTCCAAAAAACTACTAGTTGGCTGAAATCTCAGCAAACATTTTTTCACCAAATCTTGATGATACTTGGTGGTAATGATCAGTTCACTAAGCCCACTTTGCTGCCCAATTTTCACTCTTCTAGGTTCAAGCGTTCGTTTCCAGTAACACTTTGAATTTTTAGGTTTCACTCTGTTTTCTCCTATATAGATAGATGTGTTGGAAACCTTAAATCAAACACGGTTTGTGCTAGCTCCTTGAAACTTGACCAAATGAAGTAGTTCTAAGTTCTATCTTTATGGTTTGTTTCCTCTTGAAGTACCCCATGGAGACACTGGTGGAAAACACTTTCGTTTGAAAGGGGTTGCCAACCTTCCAAAAAACTACTAGTTTGCTGAAATCTCAGCAAACATTTTTTCACCAAATCTTGATGATACTTGGTGGTAATGATCAGTTCACTAAGCCCACTTGGCTGCCCAATTTTCACTCTTCTAGGTTCAAGCGTTCGTTTCCAGTAACACTTTGAATTTTTAGGTTTCACTCTGTTTTCTCCTATATAGATAGCTGTGTTTGGAATTCTAAATCAAACACGGTTTGTGCTAGCTCCTTGAAACTTGACCAAATGAAGTAGTTCTAAGTTCTATCTCTATGGTTTGTTTCCTCTTGAAGTACCCCATGCAGACACTGTTGGAAAACACTTTCGTTTGAAAGGGGTTGCCAAGCTTCCAAAAAACTACTAGTTTGCTGAAATCTCAGCAAACATTTTTTCACCAAATCTTGATGATACTTGGTGGTAATGATCAGTTCACTAAGCCCACTTGGGTGCCCAATTTTCACTCATCTAGGTTCAAGTGTTCGTTTCCAGTAACACTTTGAATTTTTAGGTTTCACTCTGTTTTCTCCTATATAGATAGATGTGTTGGAAACTCTAAATCAAACACGGTTTGTGCTAGCTCGTTGAAACTTGACCAAATGAAGTAGTTCTAAGTTCTATCTCTATGGTTTGTTTGCTCTTGAAGTACCCCATGCAGACACTGGTGGAAAACACTTTCGTTTGAAAGGGGTTGCCAAGCTTCCCAAAAACTACTAGTTTGCTGAAATCTCAGCAAATATTTTTTCACCAAATCTTGATGATACTTGGTGGTAATGATCAGTTCACTAAGCCCACTTGGGTGCCCAATTTTCACTCTTCTAGGTTCAAGCGTTCGTTTCCAGTAACACTTTGAATTTTTAGGTTTCACTCTGTTTTCTCCTATATAGATAGATGTGTTGGAAACTCTAAATCAAACACGGTTTGTGCTAGCTCCTTGAAACTTGACCAAATGAAGTAGTTCTAAGTTCTATCTCTATGGTTTGTTTCCTCTTGAAGTACCCCATGCAGACCCTGGTGGAAAACACTTTCGTTTGAAAGGGGTTGCCAAGCTTCCAAAAAACTACTAGTTGGCTGAAATCTCAGCAAACATTTTTTCACCAAATCTTGATGATACTTGGTGGTAATGATCAGTTCACTAAGCCCAATGGGCTGCCCAATTTTCACTCTTCTAGGTTCAAGCGTTCGTTTCCAGTAACACTTTGAATTTTTAGGTTTCACTCTGTTTTCTCCTATATAGATAGATGTGTTGGAAACTCTAAATCAAACACGGTTTGTGCTAGCTCCTTGAAACTTGACCAAATGAAGTAGTTCTAAGTTATATCTTTATGGTTTGTTTCCTTTTGAAGTACCCCATGCAGACACTGGTGGAAAACACTTTCGTTTGAAAGGGGTTGCCAACCTTCCAAAAAACTACTAGTTTGCTGAAATCTCAGCAAACATTTTTTCACCAAATCTTGATGATACTTGGTGGTAATGATCAGTACACTAAGCCCACTTGGCTGCCCAATTTTCACTCTTCTAGGTTCAAGCGTTCGTTTCCAGTAACACTTTGAATTTTTAGGTTTCACTCTGTTTTCTCCTATATAGATGGCTGTGTTTGGAATTCTAAATCAAACACGCTTTGTGCTAGCTCCTTGAAACTTGACCAAATGAAGTAGTTCTAAGTTCTATCTCTATGGTTTGTTTCCTCTTGAAGTACCCCATGCAGACACTGGTGGAAAACACTTTCGTATGAAAGGGGTTGCCAAGCTTCCAAAAAACTACTAGTTTGCTGAAATCTCAGCAAACATTTTTTCACCAAATCTTGATGATACTTGGTGGTAATGATCAGTTCACTAAGCCCACTTGGCTGTCCAATTTTCACTCTTCTAGGTTCAAGCGTTCGTTTCCAGTAACACTTTGAATTTTTTGGTTTCACTCTGTTTTCTCCTATATAGATAGCGGTGTTTGGAATTCTAAATCAAACACTGTTTGTGCTCGCTCCTTCAAACTTGACCAAATGAAGTAGTTCTAAGTTCTATCTCTATGGTTTCTTTCCTCTTGAAGTACCCTATGCAGACACTGGTGGAAAACACTTTCGTTTGAAAGGGGTTGCCAAACTTCCAAAAAACTACTAGTTTGCTGAAATCTCAGCAAACATTTTTTCACCAAATCTTGATGATACTTGGTGGTAATGATCAGTTCACTAAGCCCACTTGGCTGCCCAATTTTCACTCTTCTAGGTTCAAGCGTTCGTTTCCAGTAACACTTTGAATTTTTAGGTTTCACTCTGTTTTCTCCTATATAGATAGATATGTTGGATACTCTAAATCAAACACGGTTTGTGCTAGCTCCTTGAAACTTGACCAAATGAAGTAGTTCTAAGTTCTATCTCTATGGTTTGTTTCCTCTTGAAGTACCCCATGCAGACACTGGTGGAAAACACTTTCGTTTGAAAGGGGTTGCCAAGCTTCCAAAAAACTACTAGTTTGCTGAAATCTCAGCAAACATTTTTTCACCAAATCTTCACGATACTTGGTGGTAATGATCAGTTCACTAAGCCCACTTGGGTGCCCAATTTTCACTCTTCTAGGTTCAAGCGTTCGTTTCCAGTAACACTTTGAATTTTTAGGTTTCACTCTGTTTTCTCCTATATAGATAGATGTGTTGGAAACTCTAAATCAAACACGGTTTGTGCTAGCTTTTTGAAACTTGACCAAATGAAGTAGTTCTAAGTTCTATCTCTATGGTTTGTTTCCTCTTGAAGTACCCCATGCAGACCCTGGTGGAAAACACTTTCGTTTGAAAGGGGTTGCCAAGCTTCCAAAAAACTACTAGTTTGCTGAAATCTCAGCAAACATTTTTTCACCAAATCTTGATGATACTTGGTGGTAATGATCAGTTCACTAAGCCCACTTGGCTGCCCAATTTTCACTCTTCTAGGTTCAAGCGTTCGTTTCCAGTAACACTTTGAAATTTTAGGTTTCACTCTGTTTTCTCCTATATAGATAGCTGTGTTTGGAATTCTAAATCAAACACGGTTTGTGCTAGCTTTTTGAAACTTGACCAAATGAAGTAGTTCTAAGTTCTATCTCTATGGTTTGTTTCCTCTTGAAGTACCCCATGCAGACACTGGTGGAAAACACTTTCGTTTGAAAGGGGATGCCAAGCTTCCAAAAAACTACTAGTTGGCTGAAATCTCAGCAAACATTTTTTCACCAAATCTTGATGATACTTGGTGGTAATGATCAGTTCACTAAGCCCACTTGGCTGCCCAATTTTCACTCTTCTAAGTTCAAGCGTTCGTTTCCAGTAACACTTTGAATTTTTAGGTTTCACTCTGTTTTCTCCTATATAGATAGCTGTGTTTGGAATTCTAAATCAAACACGGTTTGTGCTAGCTCCTTGAAACTTGACCAAATGAAGTAGTTCTAAGTTTTATATTTATGGTTTGTTTCCTCTTGAAGTACCCCATGCAGACACTATTGGAAAACACTTTCGTTTGAAAGGGGTTGCCAAGCTTCCAAAAAACTACTAGTTTGCTGAAATCTTAGCAAACCTTTTTTCACCAAATCTTCACGATACTTGGTGGTAATGATCACTTAACTAAGCCCACTTGGGTGCCCAATTTTCACTCTTCTAGGTTCAAGCGTTAGTTTCCAGTAACACTTTGAATTTTTAGGTTTCACTCTGTTTTCTCCTATATAGATAGAAGTGTTGGAAACTCTAAATCAAACACGGTTTGTGCTAGCTCCTTGAAACTTGACCAAATGAAGTAGTTCTAAGTTCTATCTCTATGGTTTGTTTCCTCTTGAAGTACCCCATGCAGACACTGGTGGAAAACACTTTCGTTTGAAAGGGGTTGCCAAGCTTCCAAAAAACTACTAGTTTGCTGAAATCTCAGCAAACATTTTTTCACCAAATCTTGATGATACTTGGTGGTAATGATCAATTCACTAAGCCCACTTGGCTGCCCAATTTTCACTCTTCTAGGTTCAAGCGTTCGTTTCCAGTAACACTTTGAATTTTTAGGTTTCACTCTGTTTTCTCCTATATAGATAGATGTGTTGGAAACTCTAAATCAAACACGGTTTGTGCTAGCTCCTTGAAACTTGACCAAATGAAGTAGTTCTAAGTTCTATCTCTATGGTTTGTTTTCTCTTGAAGTACCCCATGCAGACACTGGTGGAAAACACTTTCGTTTGAAAGGGGTTGCCAACCTTCCAAAAAACTACTAGTTTGCTGAAATCTCAGCAAACATTTTTTCACCAAATCTTGATGATACTTGGTGGTAATGATCAGTTCACTAAGCCCACTTGGCTGCCAAATTTTCCCTCTTCTAGGTTCAAGCGTTCGTTTCCAGTAACACTTTGAATTTTTAGGTTTCACTCTGTTTTCTCCTATATAGATAGCTGTGTTTGGAATTCTAAATCAAACACGGTTTGTGCTAGCTCCTTGAAACTTGACCAAATGAAGTAGTTCTAAGTTCTATCTCTATGGTTTGTTTCCTCTTGAAGTACCCCATGCAGACACTGGTGGAAAACACTTTCGTTTGAAAGGGGTTGCCAAGCTTCCAAAAAACTACTGGTTTGCTGAAATCTCAGCAAACATTTTTTCACCAAATCTTCACGATACTTGGTGGTAATGATCAGTTCACTAAGACCACTTGGGTGCCCAATTTTCACTGTTCTAGGTTCAAGCGTTCGTTTCCAGTAACACTTTGAATTTTTAGGTTTCACTCTGTTTTCTCCTAACTAGATAGCTGTGTTTGGAATTCTAAATCAAACACGGTTTGTGCTAGCTCCTTGAAACTTGACCAAATGAAGTAGTTCTAAGTTCTAACTCTATGGTTTGTTTCCTCTTGAAGTACCCCATGCAGACACTGGTGGAAAACACTTTCGTTTGAAAGGGGTTGCCAAGCTTCCAAAAAACTACTAATTTGCTGAAATCTCAGCAAACATTTTTTCACCAAATCTTGATGATACTTGGTGGTGATGATCAGTTCACTAAGCCCACTTGGCTGCCCAATTTTCACTATTCTAGGTTCAAGCGTTCGTTTCCAGTAACACTTTGAATTTTTAGGTTTCACTCTGTTTTCTCCTAACTAGATAGCTGTGTTTGGAATTCTAAATCAAACACGGTTTGTGCTAGCTCCTTGAAACTTGACCAAATGAAGTAGTTCTAAGTTCTAACTCTATGGTTTGTTTCCTCTTGAAGTACCCCATGCAGACACTGGTGGAAAACACTTTCGTTTGAAAGCGGTTGCCAAGCTTCCAAAAAACTACTAGTTTGCTGAAATCTCAGCAAACATTTTTTCACCAAATCTTGATGATCCTTGGTGGTAATGATCAATTCACTAAGCCCACTTGGCTGCCCAATTTTCACTCTTCTAGGTTCAAGCGTTCGTTTCCAGTAACACTTTGAATTTTTAGGTTTCACTCTGTTTTCTCCTATATAGATAGATGTGTTGGAAACTCTAAATCAAACACGGTTTGTGCTAGCTCCTTGAAACTTGACCAAATGAAGTAGTTCTAAGTTCTATCTCTATGGTTTGTTTCCTCTTGAAGTACCCCATGCAGACACAGGTGGAAAACACTTTCGTTTGAAAGGGGTTGCCAACCTTCCAAAAAACTACTAGTTTGCTGAAATCTCAGCAAACATTTTTTCACCAAATCTTGATGATACTTGGTGGTAATGATCAGTTCACTAAGATCATTTGGCTGCCCAATTTTCACTCTTCTAGGTTCAAGCGTTCGTTTCCAGTAACACTTTGAATTTTTAGGTTTCACTCTGTTTTCTCCTATATAGATAGCTGTGTTTGGAATTCTAAATCAAACACGGTTTGTGCTAGCTCCTTGAAACTTGACCAAATGAAGTAGTTCTAAGTTCTATCTCTATGGTTTGTTTCCTCTTGAAGTACCCCATGCAGACACTGTTGGAAAACACTTTCGTTTGAAAGGGTTTGCCAAGCTTCCAAAAAACTACTAGTTTGCTGAAATCTCAGCAAACATTTTTTCACCAAATCTTGATGATACTTGGTGGTAATGATCAGTTCACTAAGCCCACTTGGCTGCCCAATTTTCACTCTTCTAGGTTCAAGCGTTCGTTTCCAGTAACACTTTGAATTTTTAGGTTTCACTCTGTTTTCTCCTATATAGATAGATGTGTTGGAAACTCTAAATCAAACACGGTTTGTGCTAGCTCCTTGAAACTTGACCAAATGAAGTAGTTCTAAGTTCTATCTCTCTGGTTTGTTTCCTCTTGAAGTACCCCATGCAGAGACTGGTGAAAAACCCTTTCGTTTGAAAGGGGTTGCCAAGCCTCCAAAGAAACTACCAGTTTGCTGAAATCTCAGCAAACATTTTTTCACCAAATCTTGATGATACTTGGTGGTAATGATCAGTTCACTAAGCCCAATTGGCTGTCCAATTTTCTCTCTTCTAGGTTCAAGCGTTCGTTTCCAGTAACACTTTGAATTTTTTGGTTTCACTCTGTTTTCTCCTATATAGATAGCGGTGTTTGGAATTCTAAATCAAACACTGTTTGTGCTAGCTCCTTCAAACTTGACCAAATGAAGTAGTTCTAAGTTATATCTCTATGGTTTCTTTCCTCTTGACGTACCCCATGCAGACACTGGTGGAAAACACTTTCGTTCGAAAGGGGTTGCCAAGCTTCCAAAAAACTACTAGTTTGCTGAAATCTCAGCAAACATTTTTTCACCAAATCTTGATGATACTTGGTTGTAATGATCAGTTCACTAAGCCCACTTGGGTGCCCAATTTTCACTCTTCTAGGTTCAAGCGTTCGTTTCCAGTAACACTTTGAATTTTTAGGTTTCACTCTGTTTTCTCCTATATAGATAGATGTGTTGGAAACTCTAAATCAAACACGGTTTGTGCTAGCTCCTTGAAACTTGAAAAAATGAAGTAGTTCTAAGTTCTATCTCTATGGTTTGTTTCCTCTTGAAGTACCCCATGCAGACACTGGTGGAAAACACTTTCGTTTGAAAGGGGTTGCCAAGCTTCCAAAAAACTACTAGTTTGCTGAAATCTCAGCAAACATTTTTTCACCAAATCTTCACGATACATGGTGGTAATGATCAGTTCACTAAGCCCAATTGGGTGCCCAATTTTCACTCTTCTAGGTTCAAGCGTTCGTTTCCAGTAACACTTTGAATTTTTAGGTTTCACTCTGTTTTCTCCTATATAGATAGATGTGTTGGAAACTCTAAATCAAACACGGTTTGTGCTAGCTCCTTGAAACTTGACCAAATGAAGTAGTTCTAAGTTCTATCTCTATGGTTTGTTTGCTCTTGAAGTACCCCATGCAGACACTGGTGGAAAACACTTTCGTTTGAAAGGGGTTGCCAAGCTTCCCAAAAACTACTAGTTTGCTGAAATCTCAGCAAACATTTTTTCACCAAATCTTGATGATACTTGGTGGTAATGATCAGTTCACTAAGCCCACTTGGGTGCCCAATTTTCACTCTTCTAGGTTCAAGCGTTCGTTTCCAGTAACACTTTGAAATTTTAGGTTTCACTCTGTTTTCTCCTATATAGATAGATGTGTTGGAAACTCTAAATCAAACACGGTTTGTGCTAGCTCCTTGAAACTTGACCAAATGAAGTAGTTCTAAGTTCTATCTCTATGGTTTGTTTCCTCTTGAAGTACCCCATGCAGACACTGGTGGAAAACACTTTCGTTTGAAAGGGGTTGCCAAGCTTCCAAAAAACTACTGGTTTGCTGAAATCTCAGCAAACATTTTTTCACCAAATCTTCACGATACTTGGTGGTAATGATCAGTTCACTAAGACCACTTGGGTGCCCAATTTTCACTGTTCTAGGTTCAAGCGTTCGTTTCCAGTAACACTTTGAATTTTTAGGTTTCACTCTGTTTTCTCCTAACTAGATAGCTGTGTTTGGAATTCTAAATCAAACACGGTTTGTGCTAGCTCCTTGAAACTTGACCAAATGAAGTAGTTCTAAGTTCTAACTCTATGGTTTGTTTCCTCTTGAAGTACCCCATGCAGACACTGGTGGAAAACACTTTCGTTTGAAAGGGGTTGCCAAGCTTCCAAAAAACTACTAATTTGCTGAAATCTCAGCAAACATTTTTTCACCAAATCTTGATGATACTTGGTGGTGATGATCAGTTCACTAAGCCCACTTGGCTGCCCAATTTTCACTATTCTAGGTTCAAGCGTTCGTTTCCAGTAACACTTTGAATTTTTAGGTTTCACTCTGTTTTCTCCTAACTAGATAGCTGTGTTTGGAATTCTAAATCAAACACGGTTTGTGCTAGCTCCTTGAAACTTGACCAAATGAAGTAGTTCTAAGTTCTAACTCTATGGTTTGTTTCCTCTTGAAGTACCCCATGCAGACACTGGTGGAAAACACTTTCGTTTGAAAGCGGTTGCCAAGCTTCCAAAAAACTACTAGTTTGCTGAAATCTCAGCAAACATTTTTTCACCAAATCTTGATGATCCTTGGTGGTAATGATCAATTCACTAAGCCCACTTGGCTGCCCAATTTTCACTCTTCTAGGTTCAAGCGTTCGTTTCCAGTAACACTTTGAATTTTTAGGTTTCACTCTGTTTTCTCCTATATAGATAGATGTGTTGGAAACTCTAAATCAAACACGGTTTGTGCTAGCTCCTTGAAACTTGACCAAATGAAGTAGTTCTAAGTTCTATCTCTATGGTTTGTTTCCTCTTGAAGTACCCCATGCAGACACAGGTGGAAAACACTTTCGTTTGAAAGGGGTTGCCAACCTTCCAAAAAACTACTAGTTTGCTGAAATCTCAGCAAACATTTTTTCACCAAATCTTGATGATACTTGGTGGTAATGATCAGTTCACTAAGATCATTTGGCTGCCCAATTTTCACTCTTCTAGGTTCAAGCGTTCGTTTCCAGTAACACTTTGAATTTTTAGGTTTCACTCTGTTTTCTCCTATATAGATAGCTGTGTTTGGAATTCTAAATCAAACACGGTTTGTGCTAGCTCCTTGAAACTTGACCAAATGAAGTAGTTCTAAGTTCTATCTCTATGGTTTGTTTCCTCTTGAAGTACCCCATGCAGACACTGTTGGAAAACACTTTCGTTTGAAAGGGTTTGCCAAGCTTCCAAAAAACTACTAGTTTGCTGAAATCTCAGCAAACATTTTTTCACCAAATCTTGATGATACTTGGTGGTAATGATCAGTTCACTAAGCCCACTTGGCTGCCCAATTTTCACTCTTCTAGGTTCAAGCGTTCGTTTCCAGTAACACTTTGAATTTTTAGGTTTCACTCTGTTTTCTCCTATATAGATAGATGTGTTGGAAACTCTAAATCAAACACGGTTTGTGCTAGCTCCTTGAAACTTGACCAAATGAAGTAGTTCTAAGTTCTATCTCTCTGGTTTGTTTCCTCTTGAAGTACCCCATGCAGAGACTGGTGAAAAACCCTTTCGTTTGAAAGGGGTTGCCAAGCCTCCAAAGAAACTACCAGTTTGCTGAAATCTCAGCAAACATTTTTTCACCAAATCTTGATGATACTTGGTGGTAATGATCAGTTCACTAAGCCCAATTGGCTGTCCAATTTTCTCTCTTCTAGGTTCAAGCGTTCGTTTCCAGTAACACTTTGAATTTTTTGGTTTCACTCTGTTTTCTCCTATATAGATAGCGGTGTTTGGAATTCTAAATCAAACACTGTTTGTGCTAGCTCCTTCAAACTTGACCAAATGAAGTAGTTCTAAGTTATATCTCTATGGTTTCTTTCCTCTTGACGTACCCCATGCAGACACTGGTGGAAAACACTTTCGTTCGAAAGGGGTTGCCAAGCTTCCAAAAAACTACTAGTTTGCTGAAATCTCAGCAAACATTTTTTCACCAAATCTTGATGATACTTGGTTGTAATGATCAGTTCACTAAGCCCACTTGGGTGCCCAATTTTCACTCTTCTAGGTTCAAGCGTTCGTTTCCAGTAACACTTTGAATTTTTAGGTTTCACTCTGTTTTCTCCTATATAGATAGATGTGTTGGAAACTCTAAATCAAACACGGTTTGTGCTAGCTCCTTGAAACTTGAAAAAATGAAGTAGTTCTAAGTTCTATCTCTATGGTTTGTTTCCTCTTGAAGTACCCCATGCAGACACTGGTGGAAAACACTTTCGTTTGAAAGGGGTTGCCAAGCTTCCAAAAAACTACTAGTTTGCTGAAATCTCAGCAAACATTTTTTCACCAAATCTTCACGATACATGGTGGTAATGATCAGTTCACTAAGCCCAATTGGGTGCCCAATTTTCACTCTTCTAGGTTCAAGCGTTCGTTTCCAGTAACACTTTGAATTTTTAGGTTTCACTCTGTTTTCTCCTATATAGATAGATGTGTTGGAAACTCTAAATCAAACACGGTTTGTGCTAGCTCCTTGAAACTTGACCAAATGAAGTAGTTCTAAGTTCTATCTCTATGGTTTGTTTGCTCTTGAAGTACCCCATGCAGACACTGGTGGAAAACACTTTCGTTTGAAAGGGGTTGCCAAGCTTCCCAAAAACTACTAGTTTGCTGAAATCTCAGCAAACATTTTTTCACCAAATCTTGATGATACTTGGTGGTAATGATCAGTTCACTAAGCCCACTTGGGTGCCCAATTTTCACTCTTCTAGGTTCAAGCGTTCGTTTCCAGTAACACTTTGAAATTTTAGGTTTCACTCTGTTTTCTCCTATATAGATAGATGTGTTGGAAACTCTAAATCAAACACGGTTTGTGCTAGCTCCTTGAAACTTGACCAAATGAAGTAGTTCTAAGTTCTATCTCTATGGTTTGTTTCCTCTTGAAGTACCCCATGCAGACACTGGTGGAAAACACTTTCGTTTGAAAGGGGTTGCCAAGCTTCCCAAAAACTACAAGTTTGCTGAAATCTCAGCAAACATTTTTTCACCAAATCTTGATGATACGTGGTGGTAATGATCAGTTCACTAAGCCCACTTGGCTGCCCAATTTTCACTCTTCTAGGTTCAAGCGTTCGTTTCCAGTAACACTTTGAAATTTTAGGTTTCACTCTGTTTTCTCCTATATAGGTAGCTGTGTTTGGAATTCTAAATCAAACACGGTTTGTGCTAGCTCCTTGAAACTTGACGAAATGAAGTAGTTCTAAGTTCTATCTCTATGGTTTGTTTCCTCTTGAAGTACCCCATGCAGACACTGGTGGAAAACACTTTCGTTTGAAAGGGGTTGCCAACCTTCCAAAAAACTACTAGTTTGCTGAAATCTCAGCAAACATTTTTTCACCAAATCTTGATGATACTTGGTGGTAATGATCAGTTCACTAAGCCCACTTGGCTGCCAAATTTTCCCTCTTCTAGGTTCAAGCGTTCGTTTCCAGTAACACTTTGAATTTTTAGGTTTCACTCTGTTTTCTCCTATATAGATAGCTGTGTTTGGAATTCTAAATCAAACACGGTTTGTGCTAGCTCCTTGAAACTTGACCAAATGAAGTAGTTCTAAGTTCTATCTCTATGGTTTGTTTGCTCTTGAAGTACCCCATGCAGACACTGTTGGAAAACACTTTCGTTTGAAAGGGGTTGCCAAGCTTCCAAAAAACTACTAGTTTGCTGAAATCTCAGCAAACATTTTTTCACCAAATCTTGATGATACTTGGTGGTAATGATCAGTTCACTAAGCCCACTTGGCTGCCCAATTTTCACTCTTCTACGTTCAAGCGTTCGTTTCCAGTAACACTTTGAATTTTTAGGTTTCACTCTGTTTTCTCCCATAAAGATAGATGTGTTGGAAACTCTAAATCAAACACGGTTTGTGCTAGCTCCTTGAAACTTGACCAAATGAAGTAGTTCTAAGTTCTATCTCTCTGGTTTGTTTCCTCTTGAAGTACCCCATGCAGAGACTGGTGAAAAACACTTTCGTTTGAAAGGGGTTGCCAAGCCTCCAAAAAACTACCAGTTTGCTGAAATCTCAGCAAACATTTTTTCACCAAATCTTGATGATACTTGGTGGTAATGATCAGTTCACTAAGCCACTTGGGTGCCCAATTTTCACTCTTGTAGGTTCAAGCGTTCGTTTCCAGTAACACTTTGAATTTTTAGGTTTCACTCTGTTTTCTCCTATATAGATAGATGTGTTGGAAACTCTAAATCAAACACGGTTTGTGCTAGCTCCTTGAAACTTGACCAAATGAAGTAGTTCTAAGTTCTATCTCTATGGTTTCTTTCCTCTTGAAGTACCCCATGCAGACACTGTTGGAAAACACTTTCGTTTGAAAGGGGTTGCCAAGCTTCCAAAAAACTACTAGTTTGCTGAAATCTCAGCAAACATTTTTTCACCAAATCTTGATGATACTTGGTGGTAATGATCAGTTCACTAAGCCCACTGGGCTGCCCAATTTTCACTCTTCTAGGTTCAAGCGTTCGTTTCCAGTAACACTTTGAATTTTTAGGTTTCACTCTGTTTTCTGCTATATAGATAGATGTGTTGGGAACTCTAAATTAAACACGGTTTGTGCTAGCTCCTTGAAACTTGACCAAATGAAGTAGTTCTAAGTTCTATCTTTATGGTTTGTTTCCTCTTGAAGTACCCCATGCAGACACTGGTGGAAAACACTTTCGTTTGAAAGGGGTTGCCAACCTTCCAAAAAACTACTAGTTTGCTGAAATCTCAGCAAACATTTTTTCACCAAATCTTGATGATACTTGGTGGTAATGATCAGTTCACTAAGCCCACTTGGCTGCCCAATTTTCACTCTTCTAGGTTCAAGCGTTCGTTTCCAGTAACACTTTGAATTTTTAGGTTTCACTCTGTTTTCTCCTATATAGATAGCTGTGTTTGGAATTCTAAATCAAACACGGTTTGTGCAAGCTCCTTGAAACTTGACCAAATGAAGTAGTTCTAAGTTCTATCTCTATGGTTTGTTTCCTCTTGAAGTACCCCATGCAGACACTGTTGGAAAACACTTTCGTTTGAAAGGGGTTGCCAAGCTTCCAAAAAACTACTAGTTTGCTGAAATCTCAGCAAACATTTTTTCACCAAATCTTGATGATACTTGGTGGTAATGATCAGTTCACTAAGCCCACTTGGCTGCCCAATTTTCACTCTTCTACGTTCAAGCGTTCGTTTCCAGTAACACTTTGAATTTTTAGGTTTCACTCTGTTTTCTCCCATAAAGATAGATGTGTTGGAAACTCTAAATCAAACACGGTTTGTGCTAGCTCCTTGAAACTTGACCAAATGAAGTAGTTCTAAGTTCTAACTCTATGGTTTGTTTCCTCTTGAAGTACCCCATGCAGACACTGGTGGAAAACACTTTCGTTTGAAAGCGGTTGCCAAGCTTCCAAAAAACTACTAGTTTGCTGAAATCTCAGCAAACATTTTTTCACCAAATCTTGATGATACTTGGTGGTAATGATCAGTTCACTAAGCCCACTTGGCTGCCCAATTTTCACTCTTCTAGGTTCAAGCGTTAGTTCCAAGTAACACTTTGAATTTTTAGGTTTCACTCTGTTTTCTCCTATATAGATAGATGTGTTGGAAACGCTAAATCAAACACGGTTTGTGCTAGCTCCTTGAAACTTGACCAAATGAAGTAGTTCTAAGTTCTATCTCTATGGTTTGTTTCCTCTTGAAGTACCCCATGCAGACACTGGTGGAAAACACTTTCGTTTGAAAGGGGTTGCCAACCTTCCAAAAAACTACTAGTTTGCTGAAATCTCAGCAAACATTTTTTCACCAAATCTTGATGATACTTGGTGGTAATGATCAGTTCACTAAGCCCACTTGGCTGCCCAATTTTCACTCTTCTAGGTTCAAGCGTTCGTTTCCAGTAACACTTTGAATTTTTAGGTTTCACTCTGTTTTCTCCTATATAGATAGCTGTGTTTGGAATTCTAAATCAAACACGGTTTGTGCTAGCTCCTTCAAACTTGACCAAATGAAGTAGTTCTAAGTTCTATCTCTATGGTTTCTTTCCTCTTGACGTACCCCATGCAGACACTGGTGGAAAACACTTTCGTTTGAAAGGGGTTGCCAAGCTTCCAAAAAACTACTAGTTTGCTGAAATCTCAGCAAACATTTTTTCACCAAATCTTGATGATACTTGGTGGTAATGATCAGTTCACTAATCCCACTTGGGTGCCCAATTTTCACTCTTCTAGGTTCAAGCGTTCGTTTCCAGTAACACTTTGAATTTTTAGGTTTCACTCTGTTTTCTCCTATATAGATAGATGTGTTGGAAACTCTAAATCAAACACGGTTTGTGCTAGCTCCTTGAAACTTGACCAAATGAAGTAGTTCTAAGTTCTATCTCTATGGTTTGTTTCCTCTTGAAGTACCCCATGCAGACACTGGTGGAAAACACTTTCGTTTGAAAGGGGTTGCCAAGCTTCCAAAAAACTACTAGTTTGCTGAAATCTCAGCAAACATTTTTTCACCAAATCTTCACCATACTTGGTGGTAATGATCACTTCACTTAGCCCACTTGGGTGCCCAATTTTCACTCTTCTAGGTTCAAGCGTTCGTTTCCAGTAACACTTTGAATTTTTAGGTTTCACTCTGTTTTCTCCTATATAGATAGATGTGTTGGAAACTCTAAATCAAACACGGTTTGTGCTAGCTCCTTGAAACTTGACCAAATGAAGTAGTTCTAAGTTCTATCCCTATGGTTTGTTTGCTCTTGAAGTACCCCATGCAGACACTGGTGGAAAACACTTTCGTTTGAAAGGGGTTGCCAAGCTTCCAAAAAACTACTAGTTTGCTGAAATCTCAGCAAACATTTTTTCACCAAATCTTGATGATCCTTGGTGGTAATGATCAATTCACTAAGCCCACTTGGCTGCCCAATTTTCACTCTTCTAGGTTAAAGCATTCGTTTCCAGTAACACTTTGAATTTTTAGGTTTCACTCTGTTTTCTCCTATATAGATAGATGTGTTGGAAACTCTAAATCAAACACGGTTTGTGCTAGCTCCTTGAAACTTGACCAAATGAAGTAGTTCTAAGTTCTATTTCTATGGTTTGTTTCCTCTTGAAGTACCCCATGCAGATACTGGTGGAAAACACTTTCGTTTGAAAGGGGTTGCCAAGCTTCCCAAAAACTACAAGTTTGCTGAAATCTCAGCAAACATTTTTTCACCAAATCTTGATGATACGTGGTGGTAATGATCAGTTCACTAAGCCCACTTGACTGCCCAATTTTCACTCTTCTAGGTTCAAGCGTTCGTTTCCAGTAACACTTTGAATTTTTAGGTTTCACTCTGTTTTCTCCTATATAGATAGTTGTGTTTGGAATTCTAAATCAAACACGGTTTGTGCTAGCTCTTTGAAACTTGTCGAAATGAAGTAGTTCTAAGTTCTATCTCTATGGTTTGTTTGCTCTTGAAGTACCCCATGCAGACACTGTTGGAAAACACTTTCTTTTGAAAGGGGTTGCCAAGCTTCCAAAAAACTACTAGTTTGCTGAAATCTCAGCAAACATTTTTTCACCAAATCTTGATGATACTTGGTGGTAATGATCAGTTCACTAAGCCCACTTGGCTGCCCAATTTTCACTCTTCTACGTTCAAGCGTTCGTTTCCAGTAACACTTTGAAATTTTAGGTTTCACTCTGTTTTCTCCCATAAAGATAGATGTGTTGGAAACTATAAATCAAACACGGTTTGTGCTAGCTCCTTGAAACTTGACCAAATGAAGTAGTTCTAAGTTCTATCTCTCTGGTTTGTTTCCTCTTGAAGTACCCCATGCAGAGACTGGTGAAAAACACTTTCGTTTGAAAGGGGTTGCCAAGCTTCCAAAAAACTACTAGTTTGTTGAAATCTCAGCAAACATTTTTTTACCAAATCTTGATGATACTTGGTGGTAATGATCAGTTCACTAAGCCCACTTGGGTGCCCAATTTTCACTCTTGTAGGTTCAAGCGTTCGTTTCCAGTAACACTGTGAATTTTTAGGTTTCACTCTGTTTTCTCCTATATAGATAGATGTGTTGGAAACTCTAAATCAAACACGGTTTGTGCTAGCTCCTTGAAACTTGACCAAATAAAGTAGTTCTAAGTTCTATCTCTATGGTTTGTTTCCTCTTGAAGTACCCCATGCAGACACTGTTGGAAAACACTTTCGTTTGAAAGGGGTTGCCAAGCCTCCAAAAAACTACCAGTTTGCTGAAATCTCAGCAAACATTTTTTCACCAAATCTTGATGATACTTGGTGGTAATGATCAGTTCACTAAGCCCAGTTGGCTGTCCAATTTTCACTCTTCTAGGTTCAAGCGTTCGTTTCCAGTAACACTTTGAATTTTTTGGTTTCACTCTGTTTTCTCCTATATAGATAGCGGTGTTTTGAATTCTAAATCAAACACTGTTTGTGCTCGCTCCTTCAAACTTGACCAAATGAAGTAGTTCTAAGTTCTATCTCTATGGTTTCTTTCCTCTTGAAGTACCCCATGCAGACACTGGTGGAAAACACTTTCGTTTGAAAGGGGTTGCCAAGCTTCCAAAAAACTACTAGTTTGCTGAAAACTCAGCAAACATTTTTTCACCAAATCTTGATGATACTTGGTGGTAATGATCAGTTCACTAAGCCCACTTGGCTGCCCAATTTTCACTCTTCTAGGTTCAAGCGTTCGTTTCCAGTAACACTTTGAATTTTTAGGTTTCACTCTGTTTTCTCCTATATAGATAGATGTGTTGGAAACTCTAAATCAAACACGGTTTGTGCTAGCTCCTTGAAACTTGACCAAATGAAGTAGTTCTAAGTTCTATCTCTATGGTTTGTTTCCTCTTGAAGTACCCCATGCAGACACTGGTGGAAAACACTTTCGTTTGAAAGGGGTTGCCAAGCTTCCAAAAAACTACTAGTTTGCTGAAATCTCAGCAAACATTTTTTCACCAAATCTTGATGATACTTGGTGGTAATGATCAGTTCACTAAGCCCACTTGGCTGCCCAATTTTCACTCTTCTAGGTTCAAGCGTTCGTTTCCAGTAACACTTTGAATTTTTAGGTTTCACTCTGTTTTCTCCTATATAGATAGATGTGTTGGAATTCTAAATCAAACACGGTTTGTGCTAGCTCCTTGAAACTTGACCAAATGAAGTAGTTCTAAGTTCTATCTCTATGGTTTGTTTCCTCTTGAAGTACCCCATGCAGACACTGGTGGAAAACACTTTCGTTTGAAAGGGGTTGCCAACCTTCCAAAAAACTACTAGTTTGCTGAAATCTCAGCAAACATTTTTTCACCAAATCTTGATGATACTTGGTGGTAATGATCAGTTCACTAAGCCCACTTGGCTGCCCAATTTTCACTCTTCTAGGTTCAAGCGTTCGTTTCCAGTAACACTTTGAATTTTTAGGTTTCACTCTGTTTTCTCCTATATAGATAGATGTGTTGGAACTCTAAATCAAACACGGTTTGTGCTAGCTCCTTGAAACTTGTCGAAATGAAGTAGTTCTAAGTTCTATCTCTATGGTTTGTTTGCTCTTGAAGTACCCCATGCAGACACTGTTGGAAAACACTTTCGTTTGAAAGGGGTTGCCAAGCTTCCAAAAAACTACTAGTTTGCTGAAATCTCAGCAAACATTTTTTCACCAAATCTTGATGATACTTGGTGGTAATGATCAGTTCACTAAGCCCACTTGGCTGCCCAATTTTCACTCTTCTACGTTCAAGCGTTCGTTTCCAGTAACACTTTGAATTTTTAGGTTTCACTCTGTTTTCTCCCATAAAGATAGATGTGTTGGAAACTATAAATCAAACACGGTTTGTGCTAGCTCCTTGAAACTTGACCAAATGAAGTAGTTCTAAGTTCTATCTCTCTGGTTTGTTTCCTCTTGAAGTACCCCATGCAGAGACTGGTGAAAAACACTTTCGTTTGAAAGGGGTTGCCAAGCTTCCAAAAAACTACTAGTTTGTTGAAATCTCAGCAAACATTTTTTCACCAAATCTTGATGATACTTGGTGGTAATGATCAGTTCACTAAGCCCACTTGGGTGCCCAATTTTCACTCTTGTAGGTTCAAGCGTTCGTTTCCAGTAACACTGTGAATTTTTAGGTTTCACTCTGTTTTCTCCTATATAGATAGATGTGTTGGAAACTCTAAATCAAACACGGTTTGTGCTAGCTCCTTGAAACTTGACCAAATAAAGTAGTTCTAAGTTCTATCTCTATGGTTTGTTTCCTCTTGAAGTACCCCATGCAGACACTGTTGGAAAACACTTTCGTTTGAAAGGGGTTGCCAAGCCTCCAAAAAACTACCAGTTTGCTGAAATCTCAGCAAACATTTTTTCACCAAATCTTGATGATACTTGGTGGTAATGATCAGTTCACTAAGCCCAGTTGGCTGTCCAATTTTCACTCTTCTAGGTTCAAGCGTTCGTTTCCAGTAACACTTTGAATTTTTTGGTTTCACTCTGTTTTCTCCTATATAGATAGCGGTGTTTTGAATTCTAAATCAAACACTGTTTGTGCTCGCTCCTTCAAACTTGACCAAATGAAGTAGTTCTAAGTTCTATCTCTATGGTTTCTTTCCTCTTGAAGTACCCCATGCAGACACTGGTGGAAAACACTTTCGTTTGAAAGGGGTTGCCAAGCTTCCAAAAAACTACTAGTTTGCTGAAAACTCAGCAAACATTTTTTCACCAAATCTTGATGATACTTGGTGGTAATGATCAGTTCACTAAGCCCACTTGGCTGCCCAATTTTCACTCTT
Organism: Callospermophilus lateralis; assembly: GCF_048772815.1. NCBI lineage: Eukaryota > Metazoa > Chordata > Mammalia > Rodentia > Sciuridae > Callospermophilus > Callospermophilus lateralis. The sequence goes on along the minus strand of NW_027510452.1, from coordinate 8,242 downwards.
CTAGGTTCAAGCGTTCGTTTCCAGTAACACTTTGAATTTTTAGGTTTCACTCTGTTTTCTCCTATATAGATAGATGTGTTGGAAACTCTAAATCAAACACGGTTTGTGCTAGCTCCTTGAAACTTGACCAAATGAAGTAGTTCTAAGTTCTATCTCTATGGTCTGTTTCCTCTTGAAGTACCCCATGCAGACCCTGGTGGAAAACACTTTCGTTTGAAAGGGGTTGCCAAGCTTCCAAAAACTACTAGTTGGCTGAAATCTCAGCAAACATTTTTTCACCAAATCTTGATGATACTTGGTGGTAATGATCAGTTCACTAAGCCCACTTGGCTGCCCAATTTTCACTCTTCTAGGTTCAAGCGTTCGTTTCCAGTAACACTTTGAAAATTTAGGTTTCACTCTGTTTTCTCCTATATAGATAGATGTGTTGGAAACTCTAAATCAAACACGGTTTGTGCTAGCTCCTTGAAACTTGACCAAATGAAGTAGTTCTAATTTCTATCTTTATGGTTTGTTTCCTCTTGAAGTACCCCATGCAGACACTGGTGGAAAACACTTTCGTTTGAAAGGGGTTGCCAACCTTCCAAAAAACTACTAGTTTGCTGAGATCTCAGCAAACATTTTTTCACCAAATCTTGATGATACTTGGTGGTAATGATCAGTTCACTAAGCCCACTTGGCTGCCCAATTTTCCCTCTTCTAGGTTCAAGCGTTCGTTTCCAGTAACACTTTGAATTTTTAGATTTCACTCTGTTTTCTCCTATATAGATAGCTGTGTTTGGATTTCTAAATCAAACACGGTTTGTGCTAGCTCCTTGAAACTTGTCGAAATGAAGTAGTTCTAAGTTCTATCTCTATGGTTTGTTTGCTCTTGAAGTACCCCATGCAGACACTGTTGGAAAACACTTTCGTTTGAAAGGGGTTGCCAAGCTTCCAAAAAACTACTAGTTTGCTGAAATCTCAGCAAACATTTTTTCACCAAATCTTGATGATACTTGGTGGTAATGATCAGTTCACTAAGCCCACTTGGCTGCCCAATTTTCACTCTTCTACGTTCAAGCATTCGTTTCCAGTAACACTTTGAATTTTTAGGTTTCACTCTGTTTTCTCCCATAAAGATAGATGTGTTGGAAACTATAAATCAAACACGGTTTGTGCTAGCTCCTTGAAACTTGACCAAATGAAGTAGTTCTAAGTTCTATCTCTCTGGTTTGTTTCCTCTTGAAGTACCCCATGCAGAGACTGGTGAAAAACACTTTCGTTTGAAAGGGGTTGCCAAGCTTCCAAAAAACTACTAGTTTGTTGAAATCTCAGCAAACATTTTTTCACCAAATCTTGATGATACTTGGTGGTAATGATCAGTTCACTAAGCCCACTTGGGTGCCCAATTTTCACTCTTGTAGGTTCAAGCGTTCGTTTCCAGTAACACTTTGAATTTTTAGGTTTCACTCTGTTTTCTCCTATATAGATAGATGTGTTGGAAACTCTAAATCAAACACGGTTTGTGCTAGCTCCTTGAAACTTGACCAAATAAAGTAGTTCTAAGTTCTATCTCTATGGTTTGTTTCCTCTTGAAGTACCCCATGCAGACACTGTTGGAAAACACTTTCGTTTGAAAGGGGTTGCCAAGCTTCCAAAAAACTACTAGTTGGCTGAAATCTCAGCAAACATTTTTTCACCAAATCTTGATGATACTTGGTGGTAATGATCAGTTCACTAAGCCCACTGGGTTGCCCAATTTTCACTCTTCTAGGTTCAAGCGTTCGTTTCCAGTAACACTTTGAATTTTTAGGTTTCACTCTGTTTTCTCCTATATAGATAGATGTGTTGGAAACTCTAAATCAAACACGGTTTGTGCTATCTTCTTGAAACTTGACCAAATGAAGTAGTTCTAAGTTCTATCTTTATGGTTTGTTTCCTCTTGAAGTACCCCATGCAGACACTGGTGGAAAACACTTTCGTTTGAAAGGGGTTGCCAACCTTCCAAAAAACTACTAGTTTGCTGAAATCTCAGCAAACATTTTTTCACCAAAGCTTGATGATACTTGGTGGTAATGATCAGTTCACTAAGCCCACTTGGCTGCCCAATTTTCACTCTTCTAGGTTCAAGCGTTCGTTTCCAGTAACACTTTGAATTTTTAGGTTTCACTCTGTTTTCTCCTATATAGATAGCTGTGTTTGGAATTCTAAATCAAACACGGTTTGTGCTAGCTCCTTGAAACTTGACCAAATGAAGTAGTTCTAAGTTCTATCTCTATGGTTTGTTTCCTCTTGAAGTACCCCATGCAGACACTGTTGGAAAACACTTTCGTTTGAAAGGGGTTGCCAACCTCCCAAAAAACTACTAGTTTGCTGAAATCTCAGCAAACATTTTTTCACCAAATCTTGATGATACTTGGTGGTAATGATCAGTTCACTAAGCCCACTGGGTTGCCCAATTTTCACTCTTCTAGGTTCAAGCGTTCGTTTCCAGTAACACTTTGAATTTTTAGGTTTCACTCTGTTTTCTCCTATATAGATAGATGTGTTGGAAACTCTAAATCAAACACGGTTTGTGCTATCTCCTTGAAACTTGACCAAATGAAGTTGTTCTAAGTTCTATCTTTATGGTTTGTTTCCTCTTGAAGTACCCCATGCAGACACTGGTGGAAAACACTTTCGTTTGAAAGGGGTTGCCAACCTTCCAAAAAACTACTAGTTTGCTGAAATCTCAGCAAACATTTTTTCACCAAAGCTTGATGATACTTGGTGGTAATGATCAGTTCACTAAGCCCACTTGGCTGCCCAATTTTCACTCTTCTAGGTTCAAGCGTTCGTTTCCAGTAACACTTTGAATTTTTAGGTTTCACTCTGTTTTCTCCTATATAGATAGCTGTGTTTGGAATTCTAAATCAAACACGGTTTGTGCTAGCTCCTTGAAACTTGACCAAATGAAGTAGTTCTATGTTCTATCTCTATGGTTTGTTTCCTCTTGAAGTACCCCATGCAGACACTGTTGGATAACACTTTCGTTTGAAAGGGGTTGCCAAGCTTCCAAAAAACTACTAGTTTGCTGAAATCTCAGCAAACATTTTTTCACCAAATCTTGATGATACTTGGTGGTAATGATCAGTTCACTAAGCCCACTTGGCTGCCCAATTTTCACTCTTCTACGTTCAAGCGTTCGTTTCCAGTAACACTTTGAATTTTTAGGTTTCACTCTGTTTTCTCCCATAAAGATAGATGTGTTGGAAACTCTAAATCAAACACGGTTTGTGCTATCTCCTTGAAACTTGACCAAATGAAGTAGTTCTAAGTTCTATCTTTAAGGTTTGTTTCCTCTTGAAGTACCCCATGCAGACACTGGTGGAAAACACTTTCGTTTGAAAGGGGTTGCCAACCTTCCAAAAAACTACTAGTTTGCTGAAATCTCAGCAAACATTTTTTCACCAAAGCTTGATGATACTTGGTGGTAATGATCAGTTCACTAAGCCCACTTGGCTGCCCAATTTTCACTCTTCTAGGTTCAAGCGTTCGTTTCCAGTAACACTTTGAATTTTTAGGTTTCACTCTGTTTTCTCCTATATAGATAGCTGTGTTTGGAATTCTAAATCAAACACGGTTTGTGCTAGCTCCTTGAAACTTGACCAAATAAAGTAGTTCTATGTTCTATCTCTATGGTTTGTTTCCTCTTGAAGTACCCCATGCAGACACTGTTGGAAAACACTTTCGTTTGAAAGGGGTTGCCAAGCTTCCAAAAAACTACTAGTTTGCTGAAATCTCAGCAAACATTTTTTCACCAAATCTTGATGATACTTGGTGGTAATGATCAGTTCACTAAGCCCACTTGGCTGCCCAATTTTCACTCTTCTACGTTCAAGCGTTCGTTTCCAGTAACACTTTGAATTTTTAGGTTTCACTCTGTTTTCTCCCATAAAGATAGATGTGTTGGAAACTCTAAATCAAACACGGTTTGTGCTAGCTCCTTGAAACTTGACCAAATGAAGTAGTTCTAAGTTCTATCTCTCTGGTTTGTTTCCTCTTGAAGTACCCCATGCAGAGACTGGTGAAAAACACTTTCGTTTGAAAGGGGTTGCCAAGCCTCCAAAAAACTACCAGTTTGCTGAAATCTCAGCAAACATTTTTTCACCAAATCTTGATGATACTTGGTGGTAATGATCAGTTCACTAAGCCCAGTTGGGTGTCCAATTTTCACTCTTCTAGGTTCAAGCGTTCGTTTCCAGTAACACTTTGAATTTTTTGGTTTCACTCTGTTTTCTCCTATATAGATAGCGGTGTTTTGAATTCTAAATCAAACACTGTTTGTGCTCGCTCCTTCAAACTTGACCAAATGAAGTAGTTCTAAGTTCTATCTCTATGATTTCTTTCCTCTTGAAGTACCCCATGCAGACACTGGTGGAAAACACTTTCGTTTGAAAGGGGTTGCCAAGCTTCCAAAAAACTACTAGTTTGCTGAAATCTCAGCAAACATTTTTTCACCAAATCTTGATGATACTTGGTGGTAATGATCAGTTCACTAAGACCACTTGGCTGCCCAATTTTCACTCTTCTAGGTTCAAGCGTTCGTTTCCAGTAACACTTTGAATTTTTAGGTTTCACTCTGTTTTCTCCTACATAGATAGATGTGTTGGAAACTCTAAATCAAACACGGTTTGTGCTAGCTCCTTGAAACTTGACCAAATGAAGTAGTTCTAAGTTCTATCTCTATGGTTTGTTTCCTCTTGAAGTACCCCATGCAGACACTGGTGGAAAACACTTTCGTTTGAAAGGGGTTGCCAAGCTTCCAAAAAACTACTAGTTTGCTGAAATCTCAGCAAACATTTTTTCACCAAATCTTCACGATACTTGGTGGTAATGATCAGTTCACTAAGCCCACTTGGGTGCCCAATTTTCACTCTTCTAGGTTCAAGCGTTCGTTTCCAGTAACACTTGGAATTTTTAGATTTCACTCTGTTTTCTCCTATATAGATAGATGTGTTGGAAACTCTAAATCAAACACGGTTTGTGCTAGCTCCTTGAAACTTGACCAAATGAAGTAGTTCTAAGTTCTATCTCTATGGTTTGTTTCCTCTTGAAGTACCCCATGCAGACCCTGGTGGAAAACACTTTCGTTTGAAAGGGGTTGCCAAGCTTCCAAAAAACTACTAGTTGGCTGAAATCTCAGCAAACATTTTTTCACCAAATCTTGATGATACTTGGTGGTAATGATCAGTTCACTAAGCCCACTTGGGTGCCCAATTTTCACTCTTTTAGGTTCAAGCGTTCGTTTCCAGTAACACTTTGAAAATTTAGGTTTCACTCTGTTTTCTCCTATATAGATAGCTGTGTTTGGAATTGTAAATCAAACACGGTTTGTGCTAGCTCCTTGAAACTTGACCAAATGAAGTAGTTCTAAGTTCTATCTCTATGGTTTGTTTCCTCTTGAAGTACCCCATGCAGACACTGGTCGAAAACACTTTCGTTTGAAAGGGGTTGCCAAGCTTCCAAAAAACTACTAATTTGCTGAAATCTCAGCAAACATTTTTTCACCAAATCTTGATGATACTTGGTGGTGATGATCAGTTCACTAAGCCCACTTGGCTGCCCAATTTTCACTCTTCTAGGTTCAAGCGTTCATTTCCAGTAACACTTTGAATTTTTAGGTTTCACTCTGTTTTCTCCTATATAGACAGATGTGTTCGAAACTCTAAAACAAACACGGTTTGTGCTAGCTCCTTGAAACTTGACCAAATTAAGTAGTTCTAAGTTCTATCTCTATGGTTTGTTTCCTCTTGAAGTACCCCATGCAGACACTGGTGGAAAACACTTTCGTTTGAAAGGGGTTGCCAAGCTTCCCAAAAACTACTAGTTGGCTGAAATCTCAGCAAACATTTATTCACCAAATCTTGATGATACTTGGTGGTAATGATCAGTTCACTAAGCCCACTGGGTTGCCCAATTTTCACTCTTCTAGGTTCAAGCGTTCGTTTCCAGTAACACTTTGAATTTTTAGGTTTCACTCTGTTTTCTCCTATATAGATAGATGTGTTGGAAACTCTAAATCAAACACGGTTTGTGCTAGCTCCTTGAAATTTGACCAAATGAAGTAGTTCTAAGTTCTATCTTTATGGTTTGTTTCCTCTTGAAGTACCACATGCAGACACTGGTGAAAAACACTTTCGTTTGAAAGGGGTTGCCAACCTTCCAAAAAACTACTAGTTTGCTGAAATCTCAGCAAATATTTTTTCACCAAATCTTGATGATACTTGGTGGTAATGATCAGTTCACTAAGCCCACTTGGCTGCCCAATTTTCACTCTTCTAGGTTCAAGCGTTCGTTTCCAGTAACACTTTGAATTTTTAGGTTTCACTCTGTTTTCTCCTATATAGATAGCTGTGTTTGGAATTCTAAATCAAACACGGTTTGTGCTAGCTCCTTGAAACTTGACCAAATGAAGTAGTTCTAAGTTCTATCTCTATGGTTTGTTTCCTCTTGAAGTACCCCATGCAGACACTGTTGGAAAACACTTTCGTTTGAAAGGGGTTGCCAAGCTTTCAAAAAACTACTAGTTTGCTGAAATCTCAGCAAACATTTTTTCACCAAATCTTGATGATACTTGGTGGTAATGATCAGTTCACTAAGCCCACTTGGCTGCCCAATTTTCACTCTTCTACGTTCAAGCGTTCGTTTCCAGTAACACTTTGAATTTTTAGGTTTCACTCTGTTTTCTCCCATAAAGATAGATGTGTTGGAAACTCTAAATCAAACACGGTTTGTGCTAGCTCCTTGAAACTTGACCAAATGAAGTAGTTCTAAGTTCTATCTCTATGGTTTGTTTCCTCTTGAAGTACCCCATGCAGAGACTGGTGAAAAACACTTTCGTTTGAAAGGGGTTGCCAAGCCTCCAAAAAACTACCAGTTTGCTGAAATCTCAGCAAACATTTTTTCACCAAATCTTGATGATACTTTGTGGTAATGATCAGTTCACTAAGCCCACTTGGCTGTCCAATATTCACTCTTCTAGGTTCAAGCGTTCTTTTCCAGTAACACTTTGAATTTTTTGGTTTCACTCTGTTTTCTCCTATATAGATAGCGGTGTTTTGAATTCTAAATCAAACACTGTTTGTGCTCGCTCCTTCAAACTTGACCAAATGAAGTAGTTCTAAGTTCTATCTCTATGGTTTGTTTCCTCTTGAAGTACCCCATGCAGACACTGGTGGAAAACACTTTCGTTTGAAAGGGGTTGCCAAGCTTCCAAAAACACTACTAGTTTGCTGAAATCTCAGCAAATATTTTTTCACCAAATCTTGATGATACTTGGTGGTAATGATCAGTTCACTAAGCCCACTTGGCTGCCCAATTTTCAGTCTTCTAGGTTCAAGCGTTCGTTTCCAATAACACTTTGAATTTTTAGGTTTCACTCTGTTTTCTCCTACATAGATAGCTGTGTTTGGAATTCTAAATCAAACACGGTTTTTGCTAGCTCCTTGAAAGTTGACCAAATGAAGTAGTTCTGAGTTCTATCTCTATGGTTTGTTTCCTCTTGAAGTAACCCATGCAGACACTGGTGGAAAACACTTTCGTTTGAAAGGGGTTGCCAAGCTTCCAAAAAACTACTAATTTGCTGAAATCTCAGCAAACATTTTTTCACCAAATCTTGATGATACTTGGTGGTGATGATCAGTTCACTAAGCCCACTTGGCTGCCCAATTTTCACTCTTCTAGGTTCAAGCGTTCATTTCCAGTAACACTTTGAATTTTTAGGTTTCACTCTGTTTTCTCCTATATAGACAGATGTGTTCGAAACTCTAAAACAAACACGGTTTGTGCTAGCTCCTTGAAACTTGACCAAATGAAGTAGTTCTAAGTTCTATCTCTATGGTTTGTTTCCTCTTGAAGTACCCCATTCAGACACTGGTGGAAAACACTTTCGTTTGAAAGGGGTTGCCAAGCTTCCAAAAAACTACTAGTTTGCTGAAATCTCAGCAAACATTTTTTCACCAAATCTTGATGATACTTGGTGGTAATGATCAGTTCACTAAGCCCACTTGGCTGCCCAATTTTCACTCTTCTAGGTTCAAGCGTTCGTTTCCAGTAACACTTTGAATTTTTAGGTTTCACTCTGTTTTCTCCTATATAGATAGATGTGTTGGAAACTCTAAATCAAACTCGGTTTGTGCTAGCTCCTTGAAACTTGACCAAATGAAGTAGTTCTAAGTTCTATCTCTATGGTTTGTTTGCTCTTGAAGTACCCCATGCAGAC
>NW_027510451.1:0-33825 GCF_048772815.1 Callospermophilus lateralis | reverse complement strand
CTGGAAACGAACGCTTGAACCTAGAAGAGTGAAAAATGGGCAGCCAAGTGGGCTTAGTGAACTGATCATTACCACCAAGTATCATCAAGATTTGGTGAAAAAATGGTTGCTGAGATTTCAGCAAATGAGTAGTTTTTTGGAAGCTTGGCAACCCCTTTCAAACGAAAGTTTCTTCGCCAGTCTCTGCATTTGGTACTTAAAGAGGAAACAACCATAGAGATAGAACTTAGAACTACTTCATTTTGTCAAGTTTCACGGAGCTAGCACAAACCGTGTTTGATTTAGAGTTTCAAACACATCTATCTATATAGCAGAAAACAGAGTGAAACCTAAAAATTCAAAGTGTTACTGGAAACGAACGCTTGAACCTAGAAGAGTGAAAGTTGGGCAGCCAAGTGGGATTAGTGAACTGATCATTACCACCAAGTATCATCAAGATTTGGTGAAAAAATGTTTGCTGAGATTTCAGCAAACTAGTAGTTTTTTGGAAGCTTGGCAACCCCTTTAAAACGAAAGTGTTTTTCGTCAGTCTCTGCATGGGGTACTTCAAGAGGAAATAAACCATAGAGATAGAACTAACAACTACTTCATTTTGTCAAGTTTCAAGGAGCTAGCACGAACCGTGTTTGATTTAGAGTTTCAAACACATCTATCTATATAGCAGAAAACAGAGTGAAACCTAAAAATTCAAAGTGTTACTGGAAACGAACGCTTGAACCTAGAAGAGTGAAAATTGGGCAGCCATGTGGGCTTAGTGAACTGATCATTACCACCAAGTATCATCAAGATTTGGTGAAAAAATGGTTGCTGAGATTTCAGCAAACTAGTAGTTTTTTGGAAGCTTGGCAACCCCTTTCAAACGAAAGTGTTGTTTGCCAGTCTCTGCATGGGGTACTTCAAGAGGAAACAAACCATAGAGATAGAACTTAGAACTACTTCATTTTGTCAAGTTTCACGGAGCTAGCACAAACCGTGTTTGATTTAGAGTTTCAAATACATCTATCTATATAGCAGAAAACAGAGTGAAACCTAAAAATTCAAACTGTTACTGGAAACGAACGCTTGAACCTAGAAGAGTGAAAGTTGGGCAGCCAAGTGGGATTAGTGAACTGATCATTACCACCAAGTATCATCAAGATTTGGTGAAAAAATGTTTGCTGAGATTTCAGCAAACTAGTAGTTTTTTGGAAGCATGGCAACCCCTTTCAAACGAAAGTGTTTTTCGCCAGTTTCTGCATGGGGTACTTCAAGATTAAACAAACCATAGAGATAGAACTTAGAACTATTTCATTTTGTCAAGTTTCAAGGAGCTAGCACAAACCGTGTTTGATTTAGAGTTTCAAACACATCTATCTATATAGCAGAAAACAGAGTGAAATCTAAAAATTCAAAGTGTTACTGGAAACGAACGCTTGAACCTAGAAGAGTGAAAATTGGGCAGCAAAGTGGGCTTAGTGAACTGATCATTACCACCAAGTATCATCAAGATTTGGTGAAAAAATGGTTGCTGAGATTTCAGCAAACGAGTAGTTTTTTGGAAGCTTGGCAACCCCTTTCAAACGAAAGTGTTCTTCGCCAGTCTCTGCACGGGGTACTTCAAGAGGAAACAAACCATAGAGATAGAACTTAGAACTACTTCATTTTGTCAAGTTTCACGGAGCTAGCACAAACCGTGTTTGATTTAGAGTTTCAAACACATCTATCTATATAGCAGAAAACAGAGTGAAACCTAAAAATTCAAACTGTTACTGGAAACGAACGCTTGAACCTCGAAGATTGAAAGTTGGGCAGCCAAGTGGGATTAGTGAACTGATCATTACCACCAAGTATCATCAAGATTTGGTGAAAAAATTTTTGCTGAGATTTCAGCAAACTAGTAGTTTTTTGGAAGCTTGGCAACCCCTTTAAAACGAAAGTGTTTTTCGCCAGTCTCTGCATGGGGTACTTCAAGAGGAAACAAACCATAGAGATAGAACGTAGAACTACTTCATTTGGTCAAGTTTCACGGAGCTAGCACAAACCGTGTTTGATTTAGAGTTTCAAACACATCTATCTATATAGCAGAAAACAGAGTGAAACCTAAAAATTCAAACTGTTACTGGAAACGAACGCTTGAACCTAGAAGAGTGAAAGTTGGGCAACCAAGTGGGATTAGTGAACTGATCATTACCACCAAGTATCATCAAGTTTTGGTGAAAAAATGTTTGCTGAGATTTCAGCAAACTAGTAGATTTTGGAAGCTTGGCAACCCCTTTCAAACGAAAGTGTTCTTCGCCAGTCTCGGCATGGGATACTGAAAGAGGAAACAAACCATAGAGATAGAACTTAGAACTACTTCATTTGGTCAAGTTTCAAGGAGCTAGCACAAACCGTGTTTGATTTAGAGTTTCAACACATCTATCTATATAGCAGAAAACAGAGTGAAACCTAAAAATTCAAAGTGTTACTGGAAACGAACGCTTGAACCTAGAAGAGTGAAAATTGGGCAGCCAAGTGGGCTTAGTGAACTGATCATTACCACCAAGTATCATCAAGATTTGGTGAAAAAATGTTTGCTGAGATTTCAGCAAACTAGTAGTTTTTTGGAAGCTTGGCAACCCCTTTCAAACGAAAGTGTTCTTCGCCAGTCTCGGCATGGGATACTGAAAGAGGAAACAAACCATAGAGATAGAACTTAGAACTACTTCATTTTGTCAAGTTTCACGGAGCTAGCACAAACCGTGTTTGATTTAGAGTTTCAAACACATCTATCTATATAGCAGAAAACAGAGTGAAACCTAAAATTTCAAACTGTTACTGGAAATCAACGCTTGTACCTAGAAGAGTGAAAGTTGGGCAGCCAAGTGGGATTAGTGAACTGATCATTACCACCAAGTATCATCAAGATTTGGTGAAAAAATGTTTGCTGAGATTTCAGCAAACTAGTAGTTTTTTGGAAGCTTGGCAACCCCTTTCAAACGAAAGTGTTTTCGCCAGTCTCTGCATGGGGTACTTCAAGGGGAAACAAACCATAGAGATAGAACTTAGAACTACTTCATTTGGTCAAGTTTCAAGGAGCTAGCACAAACCGTGTTTGATTTAGAATTCCAAACACATCTATCTATATAGCAGAAAACAGAGTGAAACCTAAAAATTCAAACTGTTACTGGAAACGAACGCTTGAACCTAGAAGAGTGAAAATTGGGCAGCCAAGTGGGCTTAGTGAACTGATCCTTACCACCAAGTATCATCAAGATTTGGTGAAAAAATGGTTGCTGAGATTTCAGCAAACGAGTAGTTTTTTGGAAGCTTGGCAACCCCTTTCAAACGAAAGTGTTCTTCGCCAGTCTCTGCATTTGGTACTTCAGGAGGAAACAAACCATAGAGATAGAACGTAGAACTACTTCATTTGGTCAAGTTTCACGGAGCTAGCACAAACCGTGTTTGATTTAGAGTTTCAAACACATCTATCTATATAGCAGAAAACAGAGTGAAACCTAAAAATTCAAACTGTTACTGGAAACGAACGCTTGAACCTAGAAGAGTGAAAGTTGGGCAACCAAGTGGGATTAGTGAACTGATCATTACCACCAAGTATCATCAAGATTTGGTGAAAAAATGTTTGCTGAGATTTCAGCAAACTAGTAGTTTTTTGGAAGCATGGCAACCCCTTTCAAACGAAAGTGTTTTTCGCCAGTCTCTGCATGGGGTACTTCAAGAGGAAACAAACCATAGAGATAGAACTTAGAACTACTTCATTTTGTCAAGTTTCAAGGAGCTAGCACAAACCGTGTTTGATTTAGAGTTTCAAACACATCTATCTATATAGCAGAAAACAGAGTGAAACCTAAAAATTCAAAGTGTTACTGGAAACGAACGCTTGAACCTAGAAGAGTGAAAAATGGGCAGCCAAGTGGGCTTAGTGAACTGATCATTACCACCAAGTATCATCAAGATTTGGTGAAAAAATGGTTGCTGAGATTTCAGCAAATGAGTAGTTTTTTGGAAGCTTGGCAACCCCTTTCAAACGAAAGTGTTCTTCGCCAGTCTCTGCATTTGGTACTTAAAGAGGAAACAAACCATAGAGATAGAACTTAGAACTACTTCATTTTGTCAAGTTTCACGGAGCTAGCACAAACCGTGTTTGATTTAGAGTTTCAAACACATCTATCTATATAGCAGAAAACAGAGTGAAACCTAAAAATTCAAAGTGTTACTGGAAACGAACGCTTGAACCTAGAAGAGTGAAAGTTGGGCAGCCAAGTGGGATTAGTGAACTGATCATTACCACCAAGTATCATCAAGATTTGGTGAAAAAATGTTTGCTGAGATTTCATCAAACTAGTAGTTTTTTGGAAGCTTGGCAACCCCTTTAAAACGAAAGTGTTTTTCGTCAGTCTCTGCATGGGGTACTTCAAGAGGAAATAAACCATAGAGATAGAACTAACAACTACTTCATTTTGTCAAGTTTCAAGGAGCTAGCACGAACCGTGTTTGATTTAGAGTTTCAAACACATCTATCTATATAGCAGAAAACAGAGTGAAACCTAAAAATTCAAAGTGTTACTGGAAACGAACGCTTGAACCTAGAAGAGTGAAAATTGGGCAGCCATGTGGGCTTAGTGAACTGATCATTACCACCAAGTATCATCAAGATTTGGTGAAAAAATGGTTGCTGAGATTTCAGCAAACTAGTAGTTTTTTGGAAGCTTGGCAACCCCTTTCAAACGAAAGTGTTGTTTGCCAGTCTCTGCATGGGGTACTTCAAGAGGAAACAAACCATAGAGATAGAACTTAGAACTACTTCATTTTGTCAAGTTTCACGGAGCTAGCACAAACCGTGTTTGATTTAGAGTTTCAAATACATCTATCTATATAGCAGAAAACAGAGTGAAACCTAAAAATTCAAACTGTTACTGGAAACGAACGCTTGAACCTAGAAGAGTGAAAGTTGGGCAGCCAAGTGGGATTAGTGAACTGATCATTACCACCAAGTATCATCAAGATTTGGTGAAAAAATGTTTGCTGAGATTTCAGCAAACTAGTAGTTTTTTGGAAGCATGGCAACCCCTTTCAAACGAAAGTGTTTTTCGCCAGTTTCTGCATGGGGTACTTCAAGATTAAACAAACCATAGAGATAGAACTTAGAACTATTTCATTTTGTCAAGTTTCAAGGAGCTAGCACAAACCGTGTTTGATTTAGAGTTTCAAACACATCTATCTATATAGCAGAAAACAGAGTGAAATCTAAAAATTCAAAGTGTTACTGGAAACGAACGCTTGAACCTAGAAGAGTGAAAATTGGGCAGCAAAGTGGGCTTAGTGAACTGATCATTACCACCAAGTATCATCAAGATTTGGTGAAAAAATGGTTGCTGAGATTTCAGCAAACGAGTAGTTTTTTGGAAGCTTGGCAACCCCTTTCAAACGAAAGTGTTCTTCGCCAGTCTCTGCACGGGGTACTTCAAGAGGAAACAAACCATAGAGATAGAACTTAGAACTACTTCATTTTGTCAAGTTTCACGGAGCTAGCACAAACCGTGTTTGATTTAGAGTTTCAAACACATCTATCTATATAGCAGAAAACAGAGTGAAACCTAAAAATTCAAACTGTTACTGGAAACGAACGCTTGAACCTCGAAGATTGAAAGTTGGGCAGCCAAGTGGGATTAGTGAACTGATCATTACCACCAAGTATCATCAAGATTTGGTGAAAAAATTTTTGCTGAGATTTCAGCAAACTAGTAGTTTTTTGGAAGCTTGGCAACCCCTTTAAAACGAAAGTGTTTTTCGCCAGTCTCTGCATGGGGTACTTCAAGAGGAAACAAACCATAGAGATAGAACGTAGAACTACTTCATTTGGTCAAGTTTCACGGAGCTAGCACAAACCGTGTTTGATTTAGAGTTTCAAACACATCTATCTATATAGCAGAAAACAGAGTGAAACCTAAAAATTCAAACTGTTACTGGAAACGAACGCTTGAACCTAGAAGAGTGAAAGTTGGGCAACCAAGTGGGATTAGTGAACTGATCATTACCACCAAGTATCATCAAGTTTTGGTGAAAAAATGTTTGCTGAGATTTCAGCAAACTAGTAGATTTTGGAAGCTTGGCAACCCCTTTCAAACGAAAGTGTTCTTCGCCAGTCTCGGCATGGGATACTGAAAGAGGAAACAAACCATAGAGATAGAACTTAGAACTACTTCATTTGGTCAAGTTTCAAGGAGCTAGCACAAACCGTGTTTGATTTAGAGTTTCAACACATCTATCTATATAGCAGAAAACAGAGTGAAACCTAAAAATTCAAAGTGTTACTGGAAACGAACGCTTGAACCTAGAAGAGTGAAAATTGGGCAGCCAAGTGGGCTTAGTGAACTGATCATTACCACCAAGTATCATCAAGATTTGGTGAAAAAATGTTTGCTGAGATTTCAGCAAACTAGTAGTTTTTTGGAAGCTTGGCAACCCCTTTCAAACGAAAGTGTTCTTCGCCAGTCTCGGCATGGGATACTGAAAGAGGAAACAAACCATAGAGATAGAACTTAGAACTACTTCATTTTGTCAAGTTTCACGGAGCTAGCACAAACCGTGTTTGATTTAGAGTTTCAAACACATCTATCTATATAGCAGAAAACAGAGTGAAACCTAAAATTTCAAACTGTTACTGGAAATCAACGCTTGTACCTAGAAGAGTGAAAGTTGGGCAGCCAAGTGGGATTAGTGAACTGATCATTACCACCAAGTATCATCAAGATTTGGTGAAAAAATGTTTGCTGAGATTTCAGCAAACTAGTAGTTTTTTGGAAGCTTGGCAACCCCTTTCAAACGAAAGTGTTTTTCGCCAGTCTCTGCATGGGGTACTTCAAGGGGAAACAAACCATAGAGATAGAACTTAGAACTACTTCATTTGGTCAAGTTTCAAGGAGCTAGCACAAACCGTGTTTGATTTAGAATTCCAAACACATCTATCTATATAGCAGAAAACAGAGTGAAACCTAAAAATTCAAACTGTTACTGGAAACGAACGCTTGAACCTAGAAGAGTGAAAATTGGGCAGCCAAGTGGGCTTAGTGAACTGATCCTTACCACCAAGTATCATCAAGATTTGGTGAAAAAATGTTTGCTGAGATTTCAGCAAACTAGTAGTTTTTTGGAAGCTTGGCAACCCCTTTCAAACGAAAGTGTTCTTCGCCAGTCTCTGCATGGGGTACTTCAAGAGGAAACAAACCATAGAGATAGAACTTAGAACTACTTCATTTTGTCAAGTTTCAAGGAGCTAGCACAAACCGTGTTTGATTTAGAGTTTCAAAGACATCTATCTATATAACAGAAAACAGAGTGAAACCTAAAATTTCAAAGCGTTACTGGAAACGAACGCTTGAACCTAGAAGAGTAAAAATTGGGCAGCCAAGTGGGCTTAGTGAATGATCATTACCACCAAGTATCATAAAGTTTTGGTGAAAAAAATGTTTGCTGAGATTTCAGCAAACTAGTAGTTTTTTGGAAGCTTGGCAACCCCTTTAAAACGAAAGTGTTTTTCGCCAGTCTCTGCATGGGGTACTTCAAGAGGAAACAAACCATAGAGATAGAACTTAGAACTACTTCATTTGGTCAAGTTTCAAGGAGCTAGCACAAACCGTGTTTGATTTAGAGTTTCAAACACATCTATCTATATAGCAGAAAACAGAGTGAAACCTAAAAATTCAAAGTGTTACTGGAAACGAACGCTTGAACCTAGAAGAGTGAAAATTGGGCAGCCAAGTGGGCTTAGTGAACTGATCATTACCACCAAGTATCATCAAGTTTTGGTGAAAAAATGTTTGCTGAGATTTCAGCAAACTAGTAGTTTTTTGGAAGCTTGGCAACCCCTTTCAAACGAAAGTGTTTTTCGCCAGTCTCTGCATGGGGTACTTCAAGAGGAAACAAACCATAGAGATAGAACTTAGAACTACTTCATTTGGTCAAGTTTCAAGGAGCTAGCACAAACCGTGTTTGATTTAGAATTCCAAACACAGCTATCTATGTAGGAGAAAACAGAGTGAAACCTAAAATTTCAAAGTGTTACTGGAAACGAACGCTTCAACCTAGAAGAGTAAAAATTGGGCAGCCAAGTGGGCTTAGTGAACTGATCATTACCACCAAGTATCATCAAGATTTGGTGAATAAATGTTTGCTGAGATTTCAGCAAACTAGTAGTTTTTTGGAAGCTTGGCAACCCCTTTCAAACGAAAGTGTTTTTCGCCAGTCTCTGCATGGGGTACTTCAAGAGGAAACAAACCATAGAGATAGAACTTAGAACTACTTCATTTTGTCAAGTTTCAAGGAGCTAGCACAAACCGTGTTTGATTTAGAGTTTCAAACACATCTATCTATATAGCAGAAAACAGAGTGAAAACTAAAAATTCAAAGTGTTACTGGAAACGAACGCTTGAACCTAGAAGAGTGAAAATTGGGCAGCCAAGTGGGCTTAGTGAACTGATCATTACCACCAAGTATCATCAAGATTTGGTGAAAAAATGGTTGCTGAGATTTCAGCAAATGAGTAGTTTTTTGGAAGCTTGGCAACCCCTTTCAAACGAAAGTGTTCTTCGCCAGTCTCTGCATTTGGTACTTCAAGAGGAAACAAACCATAGAGATAGAACTTAGAACTACTTCATTTTGTCAAGTTTCACGGAGCTAGCACAAACCGTGTTTGATTTAGAGTTCTATATAACAAAAAACAGAGTGAAACCTAAAAATTCAAAATGTTACTGGAAACGAACGCTTGAACCTAGAAGAGTGAAAGTTGGGCAGCCAAGTGGGATTAGTGAACTAATCATTACCACCAAGTATCATCAAGATTTGGTGAAAAAATGTTTGCTGAGATTTCAGCAAACTAGTAGTTTTTTGGAAGCTTGGCAACCCCTTTAAAACGAAAGTGTTTTTCGCCAGTCTCTGCATGGGGTACTTCAAGAGGAAACAAACCATAGAGATAGAACTTAGAACTACTTCATTTGGTCAAGTTTCAAGGAGCTAGCACAAACCGTGTTTGATTTAGAGTTTCAAACACATCTATCTATATAGCAGAAAACAGAGTGAAACCTAAAAATTCAAAGTGTTACTGGAAACGAACGCTTGAACCTAGAAGAGTGAAAATTGGGCAGCCAAGTGGGCTTAGTGAACTGATCATTACCACCAAGTATCATCAAGATTTGGTGAAAAAATGGTTGGTGAGATTTCAGCAAACGAGTAGTTTTTTGGAAGCTTGGCAACCCCTTTCAAACGAAAGTGTTCTTCGCCAGTCTCTGCATTTGGTACTTCAAGAGGAAACAAACCATAGAGATAGAACTTAGAACTACTTCATTTTGTCAAGTTTCACGGAGCTAGCACAAACCGTGTTTGATTTAGAGTTTCAAACACATCTATCTATATAGCAGAAAACAGAGTGAAACCTAAAAATTCAAAGTGTTACTGGAAACGAACGCTTGAACCTAGAAGAGTGAAAATTGGGCAGCCAAGTGGGCTTAGTGAACTGATCATTACCACCAAGTATCATCAAGATTTGGTGAAAAAATGGTTGCTGAGATTTCAGCAAACGAGTAGTTTTTTGGAAGCTTGGCAACCCCTTTCAAACGAAAGTGTTCTTCGCCAGTCTCTGCATTTGGTACTTCAGGAGGAAACAAACCATAGAGATAGAACGTAGAACTACTTCATTTGGTCAAGTTTCACGGAGCTAGCACAAACCGTGTTTGATTTAGAGTTTCAAACACATCTATCTATATAGCAGAAAACAGAGTGAAACCTAAAAATTCAAACTGTTACTGGAAACGAACGCTTGAACCTAGAAGAGTGAAAGTTGGGCAACCAAGTGGGATTAGTGAACTGATCATTACCACCAAGTATCATCAAGATTTGGTGAAAAAATGTTTGCTGAGATTTCAGCAAACTAGTAGTTTTTTGGAAGCATGGCAACCCCTTTCAAACGAAAGTGTTTTTCGCCAGTCTCTGCATGGGGTACTTCAAGAGGAAACAAACCATAGAGATAGAACTTAGAACTACTTCATTTTGTCAAGTTTCAAGGAGCTAGCACAAACCGTGTTTGATTTAGAGTTTCAAACACATCTATCTATATAGCAGAAAACAGAGTGAAACCTAAAAATTCAAAGTGTTACTGGAAACGAACGCTTGAACCTAGAAGAGTGAAAATTGGGCAGCCAAGTGGGCTTAGTGAACTGATCATTACCACCAAGTATCATCAAGATTTGGTGAAAAAATGGTTGCTGAGATTTCAGCAAATGAGTAGTTTTTTGGAAGCTTGGCAACCCCTTTCAAACGAAAGTGTTCTTCGCCAGTCTCTGCATTTGGTACTTCAAGAGGAAACAAACCATAGAGATAGAACTTAGAACTACTTCATTTTGTCAAGTTTAACGGAGCTAGCACAAACCGTGTTTGATTTAGAGTTTCAAACACATCTACCTATATAGCAGAAAACAGAGTGAAACCTAAAAATTCAAAGTGTTACTGGAAACGAACGCTTGAACCTAGAAGAGTGAAAGTTGGGCAGCCAAGTGGGATTAGTGAACTGATCATTACCACCAAGTATCATCAAGATTTGGTGAAAAAATGTTTGCTGAGATTTCAGCAAACTAGTAGTTTTTTGGAAGCTTGGCAACCCCTTTAAAACGAAAGTGTTTTTCGCCAGTCTCTGCATGGGGTACTTCAAGAGGAAATAAACCATAGAGATAGAACTAACAACTACTTCATTTTGTCAAGTTTCAAGGAGCTAGCACGAACCGTGTTTGATTTAGAGTTTCAAACACATCTATCTATATAGCAGAAAACAGAGTGAAACCTAAAAATTCAAAGTGTTACTGGAAACGAACGCTTGAACCTAGAAGAGTGAAAATTGGGCAGCCAAGTGGGCTTAGTGAACTGATCATTACCACCAAGTATCATCAAGATTTGGTGAAAAAATGGTTGCTGAGATTTCAGCAAACTAGTAGTTTTTTGGAAGCTTGGCAACCCCTTTCAAACGAAAGTGTTCTTTGCCAGTCTCTGCATGGGGTACTTCAAGAGGAAACAAACCATAGAGATAGAACTTAGAACTACTTCATTTTGTCAAGTTTCACGGAGCTAGCACAAACCGTGTTTGATTTAGAGTTTCAAATACATCTATCTATATAGCAGAAAACAGAGTGAAACCTAAAAATTCAAACTGTTACTGGAAACGAACGCTTGAACCTAGAAGAGTGAAAGTTGGGCAGCCAAGTGGGATTAGTGAACTGATCATTACCACCAAGTATCATCAAGATTTGGTGAAAAAATGTTTGCTGAGATTTCAGCAAACTAGTAGTTTTTTGGAAGCATGGCAACCCCTTTCAAACGAAAGTGTTTTTCGCCAGTTTCTGCATGGGGTACTTCAAGAGGAAACAAACCATAGAGATAGAACTTAGAACTACTTCATTTTGTCAATTTTCAAGGAGCTAGCACAAACCGTGTTTGATTTAGAGTTTCAAACACATCTATCTATATAGCAGAAAACAGAGTGAAATCTAAAAATTCAAAGTGTTACTGGAAACGAACGCTTGAACCTAGAAGAGTGAAAATTGGGCAGCCAAGTGGGCTTAGTGAACTGATCATTACCACCAAGTATCATCAAGATTTGGTGAAAAATGGTTGCTGAGATTTCAGCAAACGAGTAGTTTTTTGGAAGCTTGGCAACCCTTTCAAACGAAAGTGTTCTTTGCCAGTCTCTGCATGGGGTACTTCAAGAGGAAACAAACCATAGAGATAGAACTTAGAACTACTTCATTTTGTCAAGTTTCACGGAGCTAGCACAAACCGTGTTTGATTTAGAGTTTCAAATACATCTATCTATATAGCAGAAAACAGAGTGAAACCTAAAAATTCAAACTGTTACTGGAAACGAACGCTTGAACCTAGAAGAGTGAAAGTTGGGCAGCCAAGTGGGATTAGTGAACTGATCATTACCACCAAGTATCATCAAGATTTGGTGAAAAATGTTTGCTGAGATTTCAGCAAACTAGTAGTTTTTTGGAAGCATGGCAACCCCTTTCAAACGAAAGTGTTTTTTCGCCAGTTTCTGCATGGGGTACTTCAAGAGGAAACAAACCATAGAGATAGAACTTAGAACTACTTCATTTTGTCAAGTTTCAAGGAGCTAGCACAAACCGTGTTTGATTTAGAGTTTCAAACACATCTATCTATATAGCAGAAAACAGAGTGAAATCTAAAAATTCAAAGTGTTACTGGAAACGAACGCTTGAACCTAGAAGAGTGAAAATTGGGCAGCCAAGTGGGCTTAGTGAACTGATGATTACCACCAAGTATCATCAAGATTTGGTGAAAAAATGGTTGCTGAGATTTCAGCAAACGAGTAGTTTTTTGGAAGCTTGGCAACCCCTTTCATACGAAAGTGTTCTTCGCCAGTCTCTGCATTTGGTACTTCAAGAGGAAACAAACCATAGAGATAGAACGTAGAACTACTTCATTTGGTCAAGTTTCACGGAGCTAGCACAAAACCGTGTTTGATTTAGAGTTTCAAACACATCTATCTATATAGCAGAAAACAGAGTGAAACCTAAAAATTCAAACTGTTACTGGAAACGAACGCTTGAACCTAGAAGAGTGAAAGTTGGGCAACCAAGTGGGATTAGTGAACTGATCATTACCCAAGTATCATCAAGATTTGGTGAAAAAATGGTTGCTGAGATTTCAGCAAACTAGTAGTTTTTTGGAAGCATGGCAACCCCTTTAAACGAAAGTGTTTTTCGCCAGTCTCTGCATGGGGTACTTCAAGAGGAAACAAACCATAGAGATAGAACTTAGAACTACTTCAGTTTGTCAAGTTTCAAGGAGCTAGCACAAACCGTGTTTGATTTAGAGTTTCAAACACATCTATCTATATAGCAGAAAACAGAGTGAAACCTAAAAATTCAAAGTGTTACTGGAAACGAACGCTTGAACCTAGAAGAGTGAAAACTGGGCAGCCAAGTGGGCTTAGTGAACTGATCATTACCACCAAGTATCATCAAGATTTGGTGAAAAAATGGTTGCTGAGATTTCAGCAAATGAGTAGTTTTTTGGAAGCTTGGCAACCCCTTTCAAACGAAAGTGTTCTTCGCCAGTCTCTGCATTTGGTACTTCAAGAGGAAACAAACCATAGAGATAGAACTTAGAACTACTTCATTTTGTCAAGTTTCACGGAGCTAGCACAAACCGTGTTTGATTTAGAGTTTCAAACACATCTATCTATATAGCAGAAAACAGAGTGAAACCTAAAAATTCAAAGTGTTACTGGAAACGAACGCTTGAACCTCGAAGATTGAAAGTTGGGCAGCCAAGTGGGATTAGTGAACTGATCATTACCACCAAGTATCATCAAGATTTGGTGAAAAAATGTTTGCTGAGATTTCAGCAAACTAGTAGTTTTTTGGAAGCATGGCAACCCTTTAAAACGAAAGTGTTTTTCGCCAGTTTCTGCATGGGGTACTTCAAGAGGAAACAAACCATAGAGATAGAACTTAGAACTACTTCATTTTGTCAAGTTTCAAGGAGCTAGCACAAACCGTGTTTGATTTAGAGTTTCAAACACATCTATCTATATAGCAGAAAACAGAGTGAAATCTAAAAATTCAAAGTGTTACTGGAAACGAACGCTTGAACCTAGAAGAGTGAAAATTGGGCAGCCAAGTGGGCTTAGTGAACTGATCATTACCACCAAGTATCATCAAGATTTGGTGAAAAAATGGTTGCTGAGATTTCAGCAAACGAGTAGTTTTTTGGAAGCTTGGCAATCCCTTTCAAACGAAAGTGTTCTTCGCCAGTCTCTGCATGGGGTACTTCAAGAGGAAACAAACCATAGAGATAGAACTTAGAACTACTTCATTTTGTCAAGTTTCACGGAGCTAGCACAAACCGTGTTTGATTTAGAGTTTCAAACACATCTATCTATATAGCAGAAAACAGAGTGAAACCTAAAAATTCAAACTGTTACTGGAAACGAACGCTTGAACCTCGAAGATTGAAAGTTGGGCAGCCAAGTGGGATTAGTGAACTGATCATTACCACCAAGTATCATCAAGATTTGGTGAAAAAATTTTTGCTGAGATTTCAGCAAACTAGTAGTTTTTTGGAAGCTTGGCAACCCCTTTAAAACGAAAGTGTTTTTGCCAGTCTCTGCATGGGGTACTTCAAGAGGAAACAAACCATAGAGATAGAACTTAGAACTACTTCATTTGGTCAAGTTTCAAGGAGCTAGCACAAACCGTGTTTGATTTAGAGTTTCAAACACATCTATCTATATAGCAGAAAACAGAGTGAAACCTAAAAATTCAAAGTGTTACTGGAAACGAACGCTTGAACCTAGAAGAGTGAAAATTGGGCAGCCAAGTGGGCTTAGTGAACTGATCATTACCACCAAGTATCATCAAGATTTGGTGAAAAAATGGTTGGTGAGATTTCAGCAAACGAGTAGTTTTTTGGAAGCTTGGCAACCCCTTTCAAACGAAAGTGTTCTTCGCCAGTCTCTGCATTTGGTACTTCAAGAGAAAACAAACCATAGAGATAGAACGTAGAACTACTTCATTTGGTCAAGTTTCACGGAGCTAGCACAAACCGTGTTTGATTTAGAGTTTCAAA
This sequence comes from Callospermophilus lateralis, assembly GCF_048772815.1. Classification (NCBI taxonomy): domain Eukaryota; kingdom Metazoa; phylum Chordata; class Mammalia; order Rodentia; family Sciuridae; genus Callospermophilus; species Callospermophilus lateralis. The sequence continues at coordinate 19,206 of NW_027510451.1, read as the reverse complement.
CACATCTATCTATATAGCAGAAAACAGAGTGAAACCTAAAAATTCAAACTGTTACTGGAAACGAACGCTTGAACCTAGAAGAGTGAAAGTTGGGCAACCAAGTGGGATTAGTGAACTGATCATTACCACCAAGTATCATCAAGATTTGGTGAAAAAATGGTTGCTGAGATTTCAGCAAACTAGTAGTTTTTTGGAAGCATGGCAACCCCTTTCAAACGAAAGTGTTTTTCGCCAGTCTCTGCATGGGGTACTTCAAGAGGAAACAAACCATAGAGATAGAACTTAGAACTACTTCATTTTGTCAAGTTTCAAGGAGCTAGCACAAACCGTGTTTGATTTAGAGTTTCAAACACATCTATCTATATAGCAGAAAACAGAGTGAAACCTAAAAATTCAAAGTGTTACTGGAAACGAACGCTTGAACCAGGAAGAGTGAAAATTGGGCAGCCAAGTGGGCTTAGTGAACTGATCATTACCACCAAGTATCATCAAGATTTGGTGAAAAAATGGTTGCTGAGATTTCAGCAAATGAGTAGTTTTTTGGAAGCTTGGCAACCCCTTTCAAACGAAAGTGTTCTTCGCCAGTCTCTGCATTTGGTACTTCAAGAGGAAACAAACCTAGAGATAGAACTTAGAACTACTTCATTTTGTCAAGTTTCACGGAGCTAGCACAAACCGTGTTTGATTTAGAGTTTCAAACACATCTATCTATATAGCAGAAAACAGAGTGAAACCTAAAAATTCAAAGTGTTACTGGAAACGAACGCTTGAACCTAGAAGAGTGAAAGTTGGGCAGCCAAGTGGGATTAGTGAACTGATCATTACCACCAAGTATCATCAAGATTTGGTGAAAAAATGTTTGCTGAGATTTCAGCAAACTAGTAGTTTTTTGGAAGCTTGGCAACCCCTTTAAAACGAAAGTGTTTTTCGCCAGTCTCTGCATGGGGTACTTCAAGAGGAAATAAACCATAGAGATAGAACTAACAACTACTTCATTTTGTCAAGTTTCAAGGAGCTAGCACGAACCGTGTTTGATTTAGAGTTTCAAAGACATCTATCTATATAGCAGAAAACAGAGTGAAACCTAAATTTCTAAGTGTTAGTGGAAACGAACGCTTGAACCTAGAAGAGTAAAAATTGGGCAGCCAAGTGGGCTTAGTGAATTGATCATTACCACCAAGTATCATCAAGTTTTGGTGAAAAAATGTTTGCTGAGATTTCAGAAAACTAGTAGTTTTTTGGAAGCTTGGCAACCCCTTTCAAACGAAAGTGTTCTTCGCCAGTCTCTGCATGGGGTACTTCAAGAGGAAACAAACCATAGAGATAGAACTTAGAACTACTTCATTTTGTCAAGTTTCACGGAGCTAGCACAAACCGTGTTTGATTTAGAGTTTCAAACACATCTATCTATATAGCAGAAAACAGAGTGAAACCTAAAAATTCAAACTGTTACTGGAAACGAACGCTTGAACCTAGAAGAGTGAAAGTTGGGCAGCCAAGTGGGATTAGTGAACTGATCATTACCACCAAGTATCATCAAGATTTGGTTAAAAAATGATTGCTGAGATTTCAGCAAACTAGTAGTTTTTTGGAAGCATGTTCAACCCCTTTCAAACGAAAGTGTTCTTCGCCAGTTTCTGCATGGGGTACTTCAAGAGGAAACAAACCATAGAGATAGAACTCAGAACTACTTCATTTTGTCAAGTTTCAAGGAGCTAGCACAAACCGTGTTTGATTTAGAGTTTCAAACACATCTATCTATATAGCAGAAAACAGAGTGAAACCTAAAAATTCAAAGTGTTACTGGAAACGAACGCTTGAACCTAGAAGAGTGAAAATTGGGCAGCCAAGTGGGCTTAGTGAACTGATCATTACCACCAAGTATCATCAAGATTTGGTGAAAAAATGGTTGCTGAGATTTCAGCAAATGAGTAGTTTTTTGGAAGCTTGGCAACCCCTTTCAAACGAAAGTGTTCTTCGCCAGTCTCTGCATTTGGTACTTCAAGAGGAAACAAACCATAGAGATAGAACTTAGAACTACTTCATTTTGTCAAGTTTCACGGAGCTAGCACAAACCGTGTTTGATTTAGAGTTTCAAACACATCTATCTATATAGCAGAAAACAGAGTGAAACCTAAAAATTCAAAGTGTTACTGGAAACGAACGCTTGAACCTAGAAGAGTGAAAGTTGGGCAGCCAAGTGGGATTAGTGAACTGATCATTACCACCAAGTATCATCAAGATTTGGTGAAAAAATGTTTGCTGAGATTTCAGCAAACTAGTAGTTTTTTGGAAGCATGGCAACCCCTTTCAAACGAAAGTGTTTTTCGCCAGTTTCTGCATGGGGTACTTCAAGAGGAAACAAACCATAGAGATAGAACTTAGAACTACTTCATTTTGTCAAGTTTCAAGGAGCTAGCACAAACCGTGTTTGATTTAGAGTTTCAAACACATCTATCTATATAGCAGAAAACATAGTGAATCTAAAAATTCAAAGTGTTACTGGAAACGAACGCTTGAACCTAGAAGAGTGAAAATTGGGCAGCCAAGTGGGCTTAGTGAACTGATCATTACCACCAAGTATCATCAAGATTTGGTGAAAAAATGGTTGCTGAGATTTCAGCAAACGAGTAGTTTTTTGGAAGCTTGGCAACCCCTTTCAAACGAAAGTGTTCTTCGCCAGTCTCTGCATGGGGTACTTCAAGAGGAAACAAACCATAGAGATAGAACTTAGAACTACTTCATTTTGTCAAGTTTCAGGGAGCTAGCACAAACCGTGTTTGATTTAGAGTTTCAAACACATCTATCTATATAGCAGAAAACAGAGTGAAACCTAAAAATTCAAACTGTTACTGGAAACGAACGCTTGAACCTCGAAGATTGAAAGTTGGGCAGCCAAGTGGGATTAGTGAACTGATCATTACCACCAAGTATCATCAAGATTTGGTGAAAAAATTTTTGCTGAGATTTCAGCAAACTAGTAGTTTTTGGAAGCTTGGCAACCCCTTTAAAACGAAAGTGTTTTTCGCCAGTCTCTGCATGGGGTACTTCAAGAGGAAACAAACCATAGAGATAGAACTTAGAACTACTTCATTTGGTCAAGTTTCAAGGAGCTAGCACAAACCGTGTTGGATTTAGAGTTTCAAACACATCTATCTATATAGCAGAAAACAGAGTGAAACCTAAAAATTCAAAGTGTTACTGGAAACGAACGCTTGAACCTAGAAGAGTGAAAATTGGGCAGCCAAGTGGGCTTAGTGAACTGATCATTACCACCAAGTATCATCAAGATTTGGTGAAAAATGGTTGGTGAGATTTCAGCAAACGAGTAGTTTTTTGGAAGCTTGGCAACCCCTTTCAAATGAAAGTGTTCTTCGCCAGTCTCTGCATTTGGTACTTCAAGAGAAAACAAACCATAGAGATAGAACGTAGAACTACTTCATTTGGTCAAGTTTCACGGAGCTAGCACAAACCGTGTTTGATTTAGAGTTTCAAACACATCTATCTATATAGCAGAAAACAGAGTGAAACCTAAAAATTCAAACTGTTACTGGAAACGAACGCTTGAACCTAGAAGAGTGAAAGTTGGGCAACCAAGTGGGATTAGTGAACTGATCATTACCACCAAGTATCATCAAGATTTGGTGAAAAAATGGTTGCTGAGATTTCAGCAAACTAGTAGTTTTTTGGAAGCATGGCAACCCCTTTCAAACGAAAGTGTTTTTCGCCAGTCTCTGCATGGGGTACTTCAAGAGGAAACAAACCATAGAGATAGAACTTAGAACTACTTCATTTTGTCAAGTTTCACGGAACTAGCACAAACCGTGTTTGATTTAGAGTTTCAAACACATCTATCTATATAGCAGAAAACAGAGTGAAACCTAAAAATTCAAAGTGTTACTGGAAACGAACGCTTGAACCTAGAAGAGTGAAAATTGGGCAGCCAAGTGGGCTTAGTGAACTGATCATTACCACCAAGTATCATCAAGATTTGGTGAAAAAATGGTTGCTGAGATTTCAGCAAATGAGTAGTTTTTTGGAAGCTTGGCAACCCCTTTCAAACGAAAGTGTTCTTCGCCAGTCTCTGCATTTGGTACTTCAAGAGGAAACAAACCATAGAGATAGAACTTAGAACTACTTCATTTTGTCAAGTTTCACGGAGCTAGCACAAACCGTGTTTGATTTAGAGTTTCAAACACATCTATCTATATAGCAGAAAACAGAGTGAAACCTAAAAATTCAAAGTGTTACTGGAAACGAACGCTTGAACCTAGAAGAGTGAAATTTGGCCACCAAGTGGGATTAGTGAACTGATCATTACCACCAAGTATCATCAAGATTTGGTGAAAAAATGTTTGCTGAGATTTCAGCAAACTAGTAGTTTTTTGGAAGCTTGGCAACCCCTTTAAAACGAAAGTGTTTTTCGCCAGTCTCTGCATGGGGTACTTCAAGAGGAAATAAACCATAGAGATAGAACTAACAACTACTTCATTTTCTCAAGTTTCAAGGAGCTAGCACGAACCGTGTTTGATTTAGAGTTTCAAAGATATCTATCTATATAGCAGAAAACAGAGTGAAACCTAAAATTTCTAAGTGTTAGTGGAACGAACGCTTGAACCTAGAAGAGTAAAAATTGGGCAGCCAAGTGGGCTTAGTGAATTGATCATTACCACCAAGTATCATCAAGTTTTGGTGAAAAAAATGTTTGCTGAGATTTCAGAAAACTAGTAGTTTTTTGGAAGCTTGGCAACCCCTTTCAAACGAAAGTGTTCTTCGCCAGTCTCTGCATGGGGTACTTCAAGAGGAAACAAACCATAGAGATAGAACTTAGAACTACTTCATTTTGTCAAGTTTCACGGAGCTAGCACAAACCGTGTTTGATTTAGAGTTTCAAACACATCTATCTATATAGCAGAAAACAGAGTGAAACCTAAAAATTCAAACTGTTACTGGAAACGAACGCTTGAACCTAGAAGAGTGAAAGTTGGGCAGCCAAGTGGGATTAGTGAACTGATCATTACCACCAAGTATCATCAAGATTTGGTGAAAAAAATGGTTGCTGAGATTTCAGCAAACTAGTAGTTTTTTGGAAGCTTGGCAACCCCTTTCAAACGAAAGTGTTCTTTGCCAGTCTCTGCATGGGGTACTTCAAGAGGAAACAAACCATAGAGATAGAACTTAGAACTACTTCATTTTGTCAAGTTTCACGGAGCTAGCACAAACCGTGTTTGAATTAGAGTTTCAAATACATCTATCTATATAGCAGAAAACAGAGTGAAACCTAAAAATTCAAACTGTTACTGGAAACGAACGCTTGAACCTAGAAGAGTGAAAGTTGGGCAGCCAAGTGGGATTAGTGAACTGATCATTACCACCAAGTATCATCAAGATTTGGTGAAAAAATGTTTGCTGAGATTTCAGCAAACTAGTAGTTTTTTGGAAGCATGGCAACCCCTTTCAAAAGAAAGTGTTTTTCGCCAGTTTCTGCATGGGGTACTTCAAGAGGAAACAAACCATAGAGATAGAACTTAGAACTACTTCATTTTGTCAAGTTTCAAGGAGCTAGCACAAACCGTGTTTGATTTAGAGTTTCAAACACATCTATCTATATAGCAGAAAACAGAGTGAAATCTAAAAATTCAAAGTGTTACTGGAAACGAACGCTTGAACCTAGAAGAGTGAAAATTGGGCAGCCAAGTGGGCTTAGTGAACTGATCATTACCACCAAGTATCATCAAGATTTGGTGAAAAAATGGTTGCTGAGATTTCAGCAAACGAGTAGTTTTTTGGAAGCTTGGCAACCCCTTTCAAACGAAAGTGTTCTTCGCCAGTCTCTGCATGGGGTACTTCAAGAGGAAACAAACCATAGAGATAGAACTTAGAACTACTTCATTTTGTCAAGTTTCACGGAGCTAGCACAAACCGTGTTTGATTTAGAGTTTCAAACACATCTATCTATATAGCAGAAAACAGAGTGAAACCTAAAAATTCAAACTGTTACTGGAAACGAACGCTTGAACCTCGAAGATTGAAAGTTGGGCAGCCAAGTGGGATTAGTGAACTGATCATTACCACCAAGTATCATCAAGATTTGGGTGAAAAAATTTTTGCTGAGATTTCAGCAAACTAGTAGTTTTTTGGAAGCTTGGCAACCCCTTTAAAACGAAAGTGTTTTTCGCCAGTCTCTGCATGGGGTACTTCAAGAGGAAACAAACCATAGAGATAGAACTTAGAACTACTTCATTTGGTCAAGTTTCAAGGAGCTAGCACAAACCGTGTTTGATTTAGAGTTTCAAACACATCTATCTATATAGCAGAAAACAGAGTGAAACCTAAAAATTCAAAGTGTTACTGGAAACGAACGCTTGAACCTACAAGAGTGAAAATTGGGCAGCCAAGTGGGCTTAGTGAACTGATCATTACCACCAAGTATCATCAAGATTTGGTGAAAAAATGGTTGCTGAGATTTCAGCAAACTAGTAGTTTTTTGGAAACTTGGCAACCCCTTTCAAACGAAAGTGTTCTTTGCCAGTCTCTGCATGGGGTACTTCAAGAGGAAACAAACCATAGAGATAGAACTTAGAACTAATTCATTTTGTCAAGTTTCACGGAGCTAGCACAAACCGTGTTTGATTTAGAGTTTCAAACACATCTATCTATATAGCAGAAAACAGAGTGAAACCTAAAAATTCAAAGTGTTACTGGAAACGAACGCTTGAACCTAGAAGAGTGAAAGTTGGGCAGCCAAGTGGGATTAGTGAACTGATCATTACCACCAAGTATCATCAAGATTTGGTGAAAAAATGTTTGCTGAGATTTCAGCAAACTAGTAGTTTTTTGGAAGCTTGGCAACCCCTTTAAAACGAAAGTGTTTTTCGCCAGTCTCTGCATGGGTACTTCAAGAGGAAATAAACCATAGAGATAGAACTAACAACTACTTCATTTTGTCAAGTTTCAAGGAGCTAGCACGAACCGTGTTTGATTTAGAGTTTCAAAGACATCTATCTATATAGCAGAAACAGAGTGAAACCTAAAATTTCTAAGTGTTAGTGGAAACGAACGCTTGAACCTAGAAGAGTAAAAATTGGGCAGCCAAGTGGGCTTAGTGAATTGATCATTACCACCAAGTATCATCAAGTTTTGGTGAAAAAATGTTTGCTGAGATTTCAGAAAACTAGTAGTTTTTTGGAAGCTTGGCAACCCCTTTCAAACGAAAGTGTTCTTCGCCAGTCTCTGCATGGGGTACTTCAAGAGGAAACAAACCATAGAGATAGAACTTAGAACTACTTCATTTTGTCAAGTTTCACGGAGCTAGCACAAACCGTGTTTGATTTAGAGTTTCAAACACATCTATCTATATAGCAGAAAACAGAGTGAAACCTAAAATTTCAAACTGTTACTGGAATCGAACGCTTGAACCTAGAAGAGTGAAAGTTGGGCAGCCAAGTGGGATTAGTGAACTGATCATTACCACCAAGTATCATTAAGATTTGGTGAAAAAAATGGTTGCTGAGATTTCAGCAAACTAGTAGTTTTTGGAAGCTTGGCAACCTTTTTCAACGAAAGTGTTCTTTGCCAGTCTCTGCATGGGGTACTTCAAGAGGAAACAAACCATAGAGATAGAACTTAGAACTACTTCATTTTGTCAAGTTTCACGGAGCTAGCACAAACCGTGTTTGATTTAGAGTTTCAAATACATCTATCTATATAGCAGAAAACAGAGTGAAACCTAAAAATTCAAACTGTTACTGGAAACGAACGCTTGAACCTAGAAGAGTGAAAGTTGGGCAGCCAAGTGGGATTAGTGAACTGATCATTACCACCAAGTATCATCAAGATTTGGTGAAAAAATGTTTGCTGAGATTTCAGCAAACTAGTAGTTTTTTGGAAGCATGGCAACCCCTTTCAAAAGAAAGTGTTTTTCGCCAGTTTCTGCATGGGGTACTTCAAAAGGAAACAAACCATAGAGATAGAACTTAGAACTACTTCATTTTGTCAAGTTTCAAGGAGCTAGCACAAACCGTGTTTGATTTAGAGTTTCAAACACATCTATCTATATAGCAGAAAACAGAGTGAAATCTAAAAATTCAAAGTGTTACTGGAAAGAACGCTTGAACCTAGAAGAGTGAATATTGGGCAGCCAAGTGGGCTTAGTGAACTGATCATTACCACCAAGTATCATCAAGATTTGGTGAAAAAATGGTTGCTGAGATTTCAGCAAACGAGTAGTTTTTTGGAAGCTTGGCAACCCCTTTCAAACGAAAGTGTTCTTCGCCAGTCTCTGCATGGGGTACTTCAAGAGGAAACAAACCATAGAGATAGAACTTAGAACTACTTCATTTTGTCAAGTTTCACGGAGCTAGCACAAACCGTGTTTGATTTAGAGTTTCAAACACATCTATCTATATAGCAGAAAACAGAGTGAAACCTAAAAATTCAAACTGTTACTGGAAACGAACGCTTGAACCTCGAAGATTGAAAGTTGGGCAGCCAAGTGGGATTAGTGAACTGATCATTACCACCAAGTATCATCAAGATTTGGTGAAAAAATTTTTGCTGAGATTTCAGCAAACTAGTAGTTTTTTGGAAGCTTGGCAACCCCTTTAAAACGAAATTGTTTTTCGCCAGTCTCTGCATGGGGTACTTCAAGAGGAAACAAACCATAGAGATAGAACTTAGAACTACTTCATTTGGTCAAGTTTCAAGGAGCTAGCACAAACTGTGTTTGATTTAGAGTTTCAAACACATCTATCTATATAGCAGAAAACAGAGTGAAACCTAAAAATTCAAAGTGTTACTGGAAACGAACGCTTGAACCTACAAGAGTGAAAATTGGGCAGCCAAGTGGGCTTAGTGAACTGATCATTACCACCAAGTATCATCAAGATTTGGTGAAAAAATGGTTGCTGAGTTTTCAGCAAACTAGTAGTTTTTTGGAAACTTGGCAACCCCTTTCAAACGAAAGTGTTCTTTGCCAGTCTCTGCATGGGGTACTTCAAGAGGAAACAAACCATAGAGATAGAACTTAGAACTACTTCATTTTGTCAAGTTTCACGGAGCTAGCACAAACCGTGTTTGATTTAGAGTTTCAAACACATCTATCTATATAGCAGAAAACAGAGTGAAACCTAAAAATTCAAACTGTTACTGGAAACGAACGCTTGAACCTAGAAGAGTGAAAGTTGGGCAGCCAAGTGGGATTAGTGAACTGATCATTACCACCAAGTATCATCAAGATTTGGTGAAAAAATATTTGCTGAGATTTCAGCAAACTAGTAGTTTTTTGGAAGCATGGCAACCCCTTTCAAACGAAAGTGTTTTTCGCCAGTTTCTGCATGGGGTACTTCAAGAGGAAACAAACCATAGAGATAGAACTTAGAACTACTTCATTTTGTCAAGTTTCATGGAGCTAGCACAAACCGTGTTTGATTTAGAGTTTCAAACACATCTATCTATATAGCAGAAAACAGAGTGAAACCTAAAAATTCAAAGTGTTACTGGAAACGAACGCTTGAACCTAGAAGAGTGAAAATTGGGCAGCCAAGTGGGCTTAGTGAACTGATCATTACCACCAAGTATCATCAAGATTTGGTGAAAAAATGTTTGCTGAGATTTCAGCAAACGAGTAGTTTTTTGGAAGCATGGCAACCCCTTTCAAACGAAAGTGTTCTTCGCCAGTCTCTGCATGGGGTACTTCAAGAGGAAACAAACCATAGAGATAGAACTTAGAACTACTTCATTTTGTCAAGTTTCACAGAGCTAGCACAAACCGTTTTTGATTTAGAGTTTCAAACACATCTATCTATATAGCAGAAAACAGAGTGAAACCTAAAAATTCAAACTGTTACTGGAAACGAACGCTTGAACCTAGAAGATTGAAAGTTGGGCAGCCAAGTGGGATTAGTGAACTGATCATTACCACCAAGTATCATCAAGATTTGGTGGAAAAATGTTTGCTGAGATTTCAGCAAACTAGTAGTTTTTTGGAAGCTTGGCAACCCCTTTAAAACGAAAGTGTTTTTCGCCAGTTTCTACATGGGGTACTTGAAGAGGAAACAAACCATAGAGATAGAACTTAGAACTACTTCATTTTGTCAAGTTTCAAGGAGCTAGCACAAACCGTGTTTGATTTATAGTTTCAAACACATCTATCTATATAGCAGAAAACAGAGTGAAACCTAAAAATTCAAAGTGTTACTGGAAACGAACGCTTGAACCTAGAAGAGTGAAAATTGGGCAGCCAAGTGGGCTTAGTGAACTGATCATTACCACCAAGTATCATCAAGATTTGGTGAAAAAATGGTTGGTGAGATTTCAGCAAACGAGTAGTTTTTTGGAAGCTTGGCAACCCCTTTCAAACGAAAGTGTTCTTTGCCAGTCTCTGCATGGGGTACTTCAAGAGGAAACAAACCATAGAGATAGAACTTAGAACTACTTCATTTTGTCAAGTTTCACGGAGCTAGCACAAACCGTGTTTGATTTAGAGTTTCAAATACATCTATCTATATAGCAGAAAACAGAGTGAAACCTAAAAATTCAAACTGTTACTGGAAACGAACGCTTGAACCTAGAAGAGTGAAAGTTGGGCAGCCAAGTGGGATTAGTGAACTGATCATTACCACCAAGTATCATCAAGATTTGGTGAAAAAATGTTTGCTGAGATTTCAGCAAACTAGTAGTTTTTTGGAAGCATGGCAACCCCTTTCAAAAGAAAGTGTTTTCGCCAGTTTCTGCATGGGGTACTTCAAGAGGAAACAAACCATAGAGATAGAACTTAGAACTACTTCATTTTGTCAAGTTTCAAGGAGCTAGCACAAACCGTGTTTGATTTAGAGTTTCAAACACATCTATCTATATAGCAGAAAACAGAGTGAAATCTAAAAATTCAAAGTGTTACTGGAAACGAACGCTTGAACCTAGAAGAGTGAAAATTGGGCAGCCAAGTGGGCTTAGTGAACTGATCATTACCACCAAGTATCATCAAGATTTGGTGAAAAAATGGTTGCTGAGATTTCAGCAAACGAGTAGTTTTTTGGAAGCTTGGCAACCCCTTTCAAACGAAAGTGTTCTTCGCCAGTCTCTGCATGGGGTACTTCAAGAGGAAACAAACCATAGAGATAGAACTTAGAACTACTTCATTTTGTCAAGTTTCACGGAGCTAGCACAAACCGTGTTTGATTTAGAGTTTCAAACACATCTATCTATATAGCAGAAAACAGAGTGAAACCTAAAAATTCAAACTGTTACTGGAAACGAACGCTTGAACCTCGAAGATTGAAAGTTGGGCAGCCAAGTGGGATTAGTGAACTGATCATTACCACCAAGTATCATCAAGATTTGGTGAAAAAATTTTTGCTGAGATTTCAGCAAACTAGTAGTTTTTTGGAAGCTTGGCAACCCCTTTAAAACGAAAGTGTTTTTCGCCAGTCTCTGCATGGGGTACTTCAAGAGGAAACAAACCATAGAGATAGAACTTAGAACTACTTCATTTGGTCAAGTTTCAAGGAGCTAGCACAAACCGTGTTTGATTTAGAGTTTCAAACACATCTATCTATATAGCAGAAAACAGAGTGAAACCTAAAAATTCAAAGTGTTACTGGAAACGAACACTTGAACCTACAAGAGTGAAAATTGGGCAGCCAAGTGGGCTTAGTGAACTGATCATTACCACCAAGTATCATCAAGATTTGGTGAAAAAATGGTTGCTGAGATTTCAGCAAACTAGTAGTTTTTTGGAAACTTGGCAACCCCTTTCAAACGAAAGTGTTCTTTGCCAGTCTCTGCATGGGGTACTTCAAGAGGAAACAAACCATAGAGATAGAACTTAGAACTAATTCATTTTGTCAAGTTTCACGGAGCTAGCACAAACCGTGTTTGATTTAGAGTTTCAAACACATCTATCTATATAGCAGAAAACAGAGTGAAACCTAAAAATTCAAAGTGTTACTGGAAACGAACGCTTGAACCTAGAAGAGTGAAAGTTGGGCAGCCAAGTGGGATTAGTGAACTGATCATTACCACCAAGTATCATCAAGATTTGGTGAAAAAATGTTTGCTGAGATTTCAGCAAACTAGTAGTTTTTTGGAAGCTTGGCAACCCCTTTAAAACGAAAGTGTTTTTCGCCAGTCTCTGCATGGGGTACTTCAAGAGGAAATAAACCATAGAGATAGAACTAACAACTACTTCATTTTGTCAAGTTTCAAGGAGCTAGCACGAACCGTGTTTGATTTAGAGTTTCAAAGACATCTATCTATATAGCAGAAAACAGAGTGAAACCTAAAATTTCTAAGTGTTAGTGGAAACGAACGCTTGAACCTAGAAGAGTAAAAATTGGGCAGCCAAGTGGGCTTAGTGAATTGATCATTACCACCAAGTATCATCAAGTTTTGGTGAAAAAATGTTTGCTGAGATTTCAGAAAACTAGTAGTTTTTTGGAAGCTTGGCAACCCCTTTCAAACGAAAGTGTTCTTCGCCAGTCTCTGCATGGGGTACTTCAAGAGGAAACAAACCATAGAGATAGAACTTAGAACTACTTCATTTTGTCAAGTTTCACGGAGCTAGCACAAACCGTGTTTGATTTAGAGTTTCAAACACATCTATCTATATAGCAGAAAACAGAGTGAAACCTAAAAATTCAAACTGTTACTGGAAACGAACGCTTGAACCTAGAAGAGTGAAAGTTGGGCAGCCAAGTGGGATTAGTGAACTGATCATTACCACCAAGTATCATTAAGATTTGGTGAAAAAAATGGTTGCTGAGATTTCAGCAAACTAGTAGTTTTTTGGAAGCTTGGCAACCTTTTTCAAACGAAAGTGTTCTTTGCCAGTCTCTGCATGGGGTACTTCAAGAGGAAACAAACCATAGAGATAGAACTTAGAACTACTTCATTTTGTCAAGTTTCACGGAGCTAGCACAAACCGTGTTTGATTTAGAGTTTCAAATACATCTATCTATATAGCAGAAAACAGAGTGAAACCTAAAAATTCAAACTGTTACTGGAAACGAACGCTTGAACCTAGAAGAGTGAAAGTTGGGCAGCCAAGTGGGATTAGTGAACTGATCATTACCACCAAGTATCATCAAGATTTGGTGAAAAAATGTTTGCTGAGATTTCAGCAAACTAGTAGTTTTTTGGAAGCATGGCAACCCCTTTCAAAAGAAAGTGTTTTTCGCCAGTTTCTGCATGGGGTACTTCAAAAGGAAACAAACCATAGAGATAGAACTTAGAACTACTTCATTTTGTCAAGTTTCAAGGAGCTAGCACAAACCGTGTTTGATTTAGAGTTTCAAACACATCTATCTATATAGCAGAAAACAGAGTGAAATCTAAAAATTCAAAGTGTTACTGGAAACGAACGCTTGAACCTAGAAGAGTGAATATTGGGCAGCCAAGTGGGCTTAGTGAACTGATCATTACCACCAAGTATCATCAAGATTTGGTGAAAAAATGGTTGCTGAGATTTCAGCAAACGAGTAGTTTTTTGGAAGCTTGGCAACCCCTTTCAAACGAAAGTGTTCTTCGCCAGTCTCTGCATGGGGTACTTCAAGAGGAAACAAACCATAGAGATAGAACTTAGAACTACTTCATTTTGTCAAGTTTCACGGAGCTAGCACAAACCGTGTTTGATTTAGAGTTTCAAACACATCTATCTATATAGCAGAAAACAGAGTGAAACCTAAAAATTCAAACTGTTACTGGAAACGAACGCTTGAACCTCGAAGATTGAAAGTTGGGCAGCCAAGTGGGATTAGTGAACTGATCATTACCACCAAGTATCATCAAGATTTGGTGAAAAAATTTTTGCTGAGATTTCAGCAAACTAGTAGTTTTTTGGAAGCTTGGCAACCCCTTTAAAACGAAATTGTTTTTCGCCAGTCTCTGCATGGGGTACTTCAAGAGGAAACAAACCATAGAGATAGAACTTAGAACTACTTCATTTGGTCAAGTTTCAAGGAGCTAGCACAAACTGTGTTTGATTTAGAGTTTCAAACACATCTATCTATATAGCAGAAAACAGAGTGAAACCTAAAAATTCAAAGTGTTACTGGAAACGAACGCTTGAACCTACAAGAGTGAAAATTGGGCAGCCAAGTGGGCTTAGTGAACTGATCATTACCACCAAGTATCATCAAGATTTGGTGAAAAAATGGTTGCTGAGTTTTCAGCAAACTAGTAGTTTTTTGGAAACTTGGCAACCCCTTTCAAACGAAAGTGTTCTTTGCCAGTCTCTGCATGGGGTACTTCAAGAGGAAACAAACCATAGAGATAGAACTTAGAACTACTTCATTTTGTCAAGTTTCACGGAGCTAGCACAAACCGTGTTTGATTTAGAGTTTCAAACACATCTATCTATATAGCAGAAAACAGAGTGAAACCTAAAAATTCAAACTGTTACTGGAAACGAACGCTTGAACCTAGAAGAGTGAAAGTTGGGCAGCCAAGTGGGATTAGTGAACTGATCATTACCACCAAGTATCATCAAGATTTGGTGAAAAAATGTTTGCTGAGATTTCAGCAAACTAGTAGTTTTTTGGAAGCATGGCAACCCCTTTCAAACGAAAGTGTTTTTCGCCAGTTTCTGCATGGGGTACTTCAAGAGGAAACAAACCATAGAGATAGAACTTAGAACTACTTCATTTTGTCAAGTTTCATGGAGCTAGCACAAACCGTGTTTGATTTAGAGTTTCAAACACATCTATCTATATAGCAGAAAACAGAGTGAAACCTAAAAATTCAAAGTGTTACTGGAAACGAACGCTTGAACCTAGAAGAGTGAAAATTGGGCAGCCAAGTGGGCTTAGTGAACTGATCATTACCACCAAGTATCATCAAGATTTGTTGAAAAAAATGTTTGCTGAGAATTCAGCAAACGAGTAGTTTTTAGGAAGCATGGCAACCCCTTTCAAACGAAAGTGTTCTTCGCCAGTCTCTGCATGGGGTACTTCAAGAGGAAACAAACCATAGAGATAGAACTTAGAACTACTTCATTTTGTCAAGTTTCACAGAGCTAGCACAAACCGTTTTTGATTTAGAGTTTCAAACACATCTATCTATATAGCAGAAAACAGAGTGAAACCTAAAAATTCAAACTGTTACTGGAAACGAACGCTTGAACCTAGAAGATTGAAAGTTGGGCAGCCAAGTGGGATTAGTGAACTGATCATTACCACCAAGTATCATCAAGATTTGGTGGAAAATGTTTGCTGAGATTTCAGCAAACTAGTAGTTTTTTGGAAGCTTGGCAACCCCTTTAAAACGAAAGTGTTTTTCGCCAGTTTCTACATGGGGTACTTCAAGAGGAAACAAACCATAGAGATAGAACTTAGAACTACTTCATTTTGTCAAGTTTCAAGGAGCTAGCACAAACCGTGTTTGATTTATAGTTTCAAACACATCTATCTATATAGCAGAAAACAGAGTGAAACCTAAAAATTCAAAGTGTTACTGGAAACGAACGCTTGAACCTAGAAGAGTGAAAATTGGGCAGCCAAGTGGGCTTAGTGAACTGATCATTACCACCAAGTATCATCAAGATTTGGTGAAAAAATGGTTGGTGAGATTTCAGCAAACGAGTAGTTTTTTGGAAGCTTGGCAACCCCTTTCAAACGAAAGTGTTCTTTGCCAGTCTCTGCATTTGGTACTTCAAGAGGAAACAAACCATAGAGATAGAACGTAGAACTACTTCATTTGTTCAAGTTTCACGGAGCTAGCACAAACCGTGTTTGATTTAGAGTTTCAAACACATCTATCTATATAGCAGAAAACAGAGTGAAACCTAAAAATTCAAACTGTTACTGGAAACGAACGCTTGAACCTCGAAGATTGAAAGTTTGGCAGCCAAGTGGGATTAGTGAACTGATCATTACCACCAAGTATCATCAAGATTTGGTGAAAAAAATTTTTGCTGACATTTCAGCAAACTAGTAGTTTTTTGGAAGCTTGGCAACCCCTTTCAAACGAAAGTGTTTTTCGCTAGTCTCTGCATGGGGTACTTCAAGAGGAAACTAACCATAGAGATAGAACTTAGAACTACTTCATTTTGTCAAGTTTCAAGGAGCTAGCACAAACCGTGTTTGATTTAGAGTTTCAAACACATCTATCTATATAGCAGAAAACAGAGTGAAACCTAAAAATTCAAAGTGTTACTGGAAACGAACGCTTGAACCTAGAAGAGTGAAAATTGGGCAGCCAAGTGGGCTTAGTGAACTGATCATTACCACCAAGTATCATCAAGATTTGGTGAAAAAATGTTTGCTGAGATTTCAGCAAACGAGTAGTTTTTTGAAAGCATGGCAACCCCTTTCAAACGAAAGTGTTCTTCGCCAGTCTCTGCATGGGGTACTTCAAGAGGAAACAAACCATAGAGATAGAACGTAGAACTACTTCATTTGGTCAAGTTTCACGGAGCTAGCACAAACCGTGTTTGATTTAGAGTTTCAAACACATCTATCTATATAGCAGAAAACAGAGTGAAACCTAAAAATTCAAACTGTTACTGGAAACGAACGCTTGAACCTAGAAGAGTGAAAGTTGGGCAGCCAAGTGGGCTTAGTGAACTGATCATTACCACCAAGTATCATCAAGATTTGGTGAAAAAATGTTTGCTGAGATTTCAGCAAACTAGTAGTTTTTTGGAAGCATGGCAACCCCTTTCAAACGAAATTGTTTTTCGCCAGTCTCTGCATGGGGTACTTCAAGAGGAAACAAACCATAGAGATAGAACTTAGAACTACTTCATTTTGTCAAGTTTCACGGAGCTAGCACAAACCGTGT
The DNA here is from genome assembly GCF_048772815.1 of Callospermophilus lateralis. NCBI lineage: Eukaryota > Metazoa > Chordata > Mammalia > Rodentia > Sciuridae > Callospermophilus > Callospermophilus lateralis. Next base: position 2,430 of record NW_027510451.1, on the reverse strand, counting down.
TTGATTTAGAGTTTCAAACACATCTATCTATATAGCAGAAAACAGAGTGAAACCTAAAAATTCAAAGTGTTACTGGAAACGAACGCTTGAACCTAGAAGAGTGAAAGTTGGGCAGCCAAGTGGGATTAGTGAACTGATCATTACCACCAAGTATCATCAAGATTTGGTGAAAAAATGTTTGCTGAGATTTCAGCAAACTAGTAGTTTTTTGGAAGCTTGGCAACCCCTTTAAAACGAAAGTGTTTTTCGCCAGTCTCTGCATGGGGTACTTCAAGAGGAAACAAACCATAGATAGAACTTAGAACTACTTCATTTTGTCAAGTTTCAAGGAGCTAGCACAAACCGTGTTTGATTTAGAGTTTCAACACATCTATCTATATAGCAGAAAACAGAGTGAAACCTAAAAATTCAAAGTGTTACTGGAAACGAACGCTTGAACCTAGAAGAGTGAAAATTGGGCAGCCAAGTGGGCTTAGTGAACTGATCATTACTACCAAGTATCATCAAGATTTGGTGAAAAAATGCTTGCTGAGATTTCAGCAAACGAGTAGTTTTTGGAAGCTTGGCAACCCCTTTCAAACGAAAGTGTTCTTCGCCAGTCTCTGCATGGGGTACTTCAAGAGGAAACAAACCACAGAGATAGAACTTAGAACTACTTCATTTTGTCAAGTTTCACGGAGCTAGCACAAACCGTGTTTGATTTAGAGTTCTATATAACAGAAAACAGAGTGAAACCTAAAAATTCAAACTGTTACTGGAAACGAACGCTTGAACCTAGAAGAGTGAAAGTTGGGCAGCCAAGTGGGATTAGTGAACTGATCATTACCACCAAGTATCATCAAGATTTGGTGAAAAAATGTTTGCTGAGATTTCAGCAAACTAGTAGTTTTTTGGAAGCATGGCAACCCCTTTCAAACTAAAGTGTTCTTCACCAGTTTCTGCATGGGGTACTTCAAGAGGAAACAAACCATAGAGATAGAACTTAGAACTACTTCATTTTGTCAAGTTTCAAGGAGCTAGCACAAACCGTGTTTGATTTAGAGTTTCAAAACATCTATCTATATAGCAGAAAACAGAGTGAAACCTAAAAATTCAAAGTGTTACTGGAAACGAACGCTTGAAAATAGAAGAGTGAAAATTGGGCAGCCAAGTGGGCTTAGTGAACTGATCATTACCACCAAGTATCATCAAGATTTGGTGAAAAAATGGTTGATGAGATTTCAGCAAACGAGTAGTTTTTTAAAAGCTTAGCAACCCCTTTCAAACGAAAGTGTTCTTCGCCAGTCTCTGCATGGGGTACTTCAAGAGAAACAAACCATAGAGATAGAAATTAGAACTACTTCATTTGGTCAAGTTTCAAGGAGCTAGCAAAAACCGTGTTGATTTAGAGTTTCAACACATCTATCTATATAGCAGAAAACAGAGTGAAACCTAAAAATTCAAAGTGTTACTGGAAACGAACGCTTGAACCTAGAAGAGTGAAAATTGGGCAGCCAAGTGGACTTAGTGAGCTGATCATTACCACCAAGTATCATCAAGATTTGGTGAAAAAATGCTTGCTGAGATTTCAGCAAACGAGTAGTTTTTTGGAAGCTTGGCAACCCCTTTCAAACGAAAGTGTTTTCGACAGTCTCTGCATGGGGTACTTCAAGAGGAAACAAACCATAGAGATAGAACTTAGAACTACTTCATTTTGTCAAGTTTCACGGAGCTAGCACAAACCGTGTTTGATTTAGAGTTCTATATAACAGAAAACAGAGTGAAACCTAAAAATTCAAACTGTTACTGGAAACGAACGCTTGAACCTAGAAGAGTGAAAGTTGGGCAGCCAAGTGGGATTAATGAACTGATCATTACCACCAAGTATCATCAAGATTTGGTTAAAAAATGTTTGCTGAGATTTCAGCAAACTAGTAGTTTTTTGGAAGCATGGCAACCCCTTTCAAACGAAAGTGTTCTTCGCCAGTTTCTGCATGGGGTACTTCAAGAGGAAACAAACCATAGAGATAGAACTTAGAACTACTTCATTTGGTCAAGTTTCAAGGAGCTAGCACAAACCGTGTTTGATTTAGAGTTTCAACACATCTATCTATATAGCAGAAAACAGAGTGAAACCTAAAAATTCAAAGTGTTACTGGAAACGAACGCTTGAACCTAGAAGAGTGAAAATTGGGCAGCCAAGTGGACTTAGTGAACTGATCATTACCACCAAGATTCATCAAGATTTGGTGAAAAAATGGTTGCTGAGATTTCAGCAAACGAGTAGTTTTTTGGAAGCTTAGCAACCCCTTTCAAACGAAAGTGTTCTTCGCCAGTCTCTGCATGGGGTACTTCAAGAGGAAACAAACCATAGAGATAGAACTTAGAACTACTTCATTTGGTCAAGTTTCACGGAGCTAGCACAAACCGTGTTTGATTTAGAGTTTCAAA